>NW_008594215.1:0-26782 GCF_000691845.1 Merops nubicus | reverse complement strand
ATATGATTGTATCTTAATATATAGTAATTACATATAATTCTATATTATATATAGTAAATAAATATTTATAACTTTTTGCTTTCTCCTCATCATGCTAAACTTCAGTTTCTTTGGCCCAAAATATTTATTTCATTTTCCAGATGTTAAAACACCAAGAGAAAAGAATGTTGCTGATTCATTAATTGCATGGTGTTGTATGTCACCTGGGACAAGACACGACTGTAAAGTACAAGAACCTGAATCTTCAGCCATCTCCCAAGCTTTAAGTTTCTCACTGCAATACGTATTTAAAGGAAAGGATAACTCTCACATGTAATCAAACAAAGGCCAAAATGAATTTAATAGTGTTACAAAACTTGAGAGAAAAACAGTTCCCATTTATTCATGGGTCTTGTTTACACATCAAAAGTACTTTTCCTGAAGGACTAATATACCCTCTCCCTCTCCAAGAACCAAAAGATAGACACCATTTCTCTTGCAGTCATTGAAAAACACATTCAGGAAAATCACTAACTGAACTTGAAAAAAATAAATGGTTCATTTATTTTCTTTACAGAAATATGAAGTCTTATTCATTTAGAAAAGCTTTTAACAACTAAAACAAACAAAAGACAAGTAAGTCCATAATCATGTTTCTACTTATTTCCATAGTTTAATACAACAGGTTCTTCAATCAAATAGCATTAGATATACCCTACTTTTTGCCATTTTTCTATTAGAATACTATTTCAAAAGCATGACCTGAAAGAACTCCCAAGCCCCATTAAGTCCAAGTCATTAAGCAAAACATCTTCTACATTGTAAATTTCACAACTATACTTAAAAAACCAAAACCTCACAATATTTCTAGAATTCTCTTTGTATTTTAATCATGCAAAGGCATGTCTATATCCTAGTTTTTAGGCAGGTTTTTAGCTTCAGTTGACATTACTGGGTGTAGTTCTACTAATTCCAGTGGAACAAGGGCTTTAGAGACTTCAGAGATAGCTGAGCACAAACGCTGTCCTGTAGTGCTCTAAAGTGAGGGTAAGTAGGCTGTGTTCATAATGGGCTTTAAAAAATACTTTGATGGATATAGGGAGAGAAATCACCTTACCCTACGCTAAAGGAACAGTTTTTTTCTGGAGTGAATGGATTTCTTTTTTTGGCTGGAAATACTGACTGAGTGCAGTCAGTTTCAATTTTTTGTGTGTTAAACAAAAGAAATGGAAAAAAATTCATTGATATAAAGGAGAACTTGAAAGAAATTAAAGGCTGGATTTAGAATTGTTTTCTGTGGACAAGTTGAAGGCCTGTTGGTCAGGTCATCAGACTGGGAGAGTTCAGGTGTCAAACCCTTCCTTAACAACATTCATTCTATTTAGATAATGAAAATTCCTGCTTTCATCATCTCTTCATGAAACCATCAGGTTTTGGAGTGAAGAAAGTTATCACTTTCCTCTTACTTTTCCTCTACCAGCCACTTCTGTAAACTGTGCTTGAAAGCTACATTTTATGACAAACTAGTCAAACTTCTGTGAAGGCAATTTTTACAACAAATGAAATCACTTAATTGTGAGTAGCTTAACTGAATATCTCAAAGGCCCAGGGAGGAGCACCTTCAGCTTCACCTCA
Source organism: Merops nubicus (assembly GCF_000691845.1). NCBI lineage: Eukaryota > Metazoa > Chordata > Aves > Coraciiformes > Meropidae > Merops > Merops nubicus. The sequence continues at coordinate 25,168 of NW_008594215.1, read as the reverse complement.
GCAAGCAGAATGGCCTGGTAGCATCAAGTGAGTGCAGTTGTTATTCTCAAGTACTGCTACTTGGGTGCTCATATTCACATTGGCACCTGAGAACCATCTAAAGTGATAAACATTTATTTCATATACATGATAATTCCTTATAGTGAAATAGCTCATTTTAAAGCATGTATGGTATTTGGGATGAACTTACATTCCAAATGAAACTAGAAAAGTCTAAGGAAGAAAAGCTTCTTTATTCTGACAAAAAAAAAAAAAACAAAACCAAACCAAAACCAACCAAACAAAAAAAGATAGAAAATTCAACTTTATCTTTAAAATTAAAAAAATACTACTTGCAATTTGAGAAGACCAGAGAAAGAAATGTAGCTTCCTGTGAGCTGCAGTTTGCTTACCTGATCACTCAGTACATCAGAAATGGGGAAAAGGGGGTTGTTCAAAATTCCATTTCTGGGGTGCGTGATCAGTTGATCAGAAACAAGTCAGTTGCTGCAGCTTAGTGAGTTATCACTCAGCTGGGCAATGCTAAAGATAACTGCAGCATGTGGCTTTATTCATTAAAATGCAAGTGCCAAAGAAGGCCGATTAAGTCAGACGGATAAGGGTGATTTACTTTGCTGTAATAACTCAGTTGTTTGCAATTAGTTTCACATACTTTTACTGAGAAGCTTAAAGTTTTTCACATAGGCTCTATAGTTCCTGACAAAAATTTAAATTGCTGAAATAGTTCTTATTAACTTAAAAAGTATTTTTTTAATTGCTGGAAATCATGGCTATCCAAGTACTTATTAACTGAGACTAAGAATGTTAGAAGATAACCCAGTAGTTAAAAAGGCATGAAAAGGCTGTCAACTCATTAATTTTAGAGACTGCTGTTTTGTAACAACCACATATCTGCTATCACGCATAAATTACTTTCACTTCACTTCTTCTGCACTGTAGGGTTTCCTTCACGTAGGCTTCCAGAAAAACCATGAGTGCTATGTTCTTGTTGTAAAAGGCAATCTTCAAGAACTGATTTTTAAACAGCAAAAATGGAAGCAAATCTGGGACTTTATTTTTCACGGACAAAACTAAGAGTTAACATGGCTACATTATGACCTGGAAGGAATTTGATGCTTAGATTCCTGATTCTTAGACTCACCCATTGATAGCTATAATGACTGTCAATGTGCCTTCTCCTGAACTTACCAATGGGAGAAACCTGCAAGTAAGTTTTGGCTGGGTTTCTCTTACACCATACATCACTAACTCTACAGGCTGCTACAACAATGTGTAATTGCAACCAAAAAAAAAAAAAAAAAAAAAAGTGAAGAAAGTAAAAGCTGCACAGCTCCAGCTCGTAAGCATGATGCTGAGGATAAGGAACCAGGGTGGTACTCCTACAAACAGGAAGACTCATTTCTTTCACAAGGCGTTGCAAATTAAGCACAGTAGTAAAGTTGTTCTGCAAATTTACATACTGAGGACACATTTACTTCTAGAATATTCTGACCTAGAAGATCAACTGTGTGAAAAGCCAGCCAACTAGTAATACAGGAAAATAAAACAGTTACTACTACTGCATATCCAGCCATAGAGCACACACACTTTCATATTCTTATTCATTTATCCAAAACCATTTATTATAACAACATCATAGCCTTATATTGAAATTAATCCGTCTCCTTTATTAATGATTAAGTAATCACTAAACTTGTTTTCTACAATTACACAATGTTTTAGGTTCAGCTGAACTTTGACAATTTATGCTCAAAATCTGAGGGAAAAAAATGCAACTACTAATCAGAAATACATCAAAACAGACCGCAAAGTATGAAATTATTAACTGCTTGTTAAGTCATTTAGACAAGCAACACTCAATCACAGCTTGCCTAGTTGTTCGAGAGTTTTTCCCCTTTTATTTACAAAGACTTATAAATTACATTTTACAAAAAATGTCAGCAAAAATTGAGCAAGCTAACGCTGGAAAGAGTTGACATCTGGGTTTGCTGTGAAAATCTGATTACTTCAATATTCTTACTGTATTTTTTATTTCAAAGAATTACTTAAACGATACACAATCACTGGGGGGAAAAAAAAATGGTATAATGTCACCACTCCTGATATAACATTCTGAATGTTAGAAAAAAAACAAACACAACCTTCATCCTCCAAATTCCTTTCAAGCAAAATTTTTTTCTTTTTAGATGTCCAAAGCGTGGACAATACAAGTGGAAAATGTGTACAGCAGGTAGGTTAAAAAAAAAAAAAAAAAAAACCAAGCTATAAACCTCTTTTTCAGGCCTTGACCCAGGCACACTGAAGCAAACAGTAGTAAAACTGAACTAAAAATGCACTTAAACACAATTTAATATTTCATCACACCACAGACAACTGCCTTTCCCCAGAGCAGAAGTCACAGCAGAGCTGAGACATGTGCCCACACCTCAATCGCTGCTGCTGTAGTCGCATGTGTAAAAAAAAAAATAATCTTCAGTTATAGCTTGTTATCACTTGGATGAGGAAGCACAGACACTAAGATTTCGACATGTTTCCTTCTGCCAACTCCACTACGGAAAAATAGAACCTCCAGCAAAGGGGGACACCTGAGCTGGTTAAATTGCTGTTGCAAGCATTGGTGTAACTCATCTGTCAGAGCTCCTGGCTATGTGGGAAAAAAACCCACAAAGAATGAAAAGAAAATCCAAATAATAGCCTTAAATTTGTTGAAAAGTAGAAACACAGAAACAGATATACGAAAAATATGCCTCTACATGTGATAATTAACATAAATTCAGATTACCTACAAACTCCACAGGTTTGTGCTTAATATGTTCAGTAAGTGACACTGCACAGGCAAGTATAAATACGAAATGGTTCTTAATTTTTCATGAGCGGATATCGACTTCCTAAAGCTTGTACCCTTAATATAGAATGCAATTGCCCAAATGCAGAGCTCTGCTGCCATTTTAAATGCTGTGAGTTACCTCACCTAGCTTCTAAACTGCTATATAAGCACATGGGTCTCTCACATGGCCTCTGATCTATCTTCCACTTTCACACAGATGTTCCAGATCCCCTATGGCTTCTCAAAGAGCAACATGAGTCTCTGTTTAGGCAAATCTGCATCCTGCCCTTGCATCCAGTAATACAGCGTGCTATTTTTCAGATTCATGTCAGGACCAAATCTCCTGCTGTTTTAAATAACTGTTTCACAATTTCCACTTAATTTCTGGCAACCTAGAAAACTCCCTATAAATCAATTTCACATGGCACACTTCATATCTAGCTTTTCTAATATTGTTTGGTTTCTATGAAGTTTATTTGTAAAGGGTTTAATTCATCTATGTTGTATTTTTGGAACTCTGTGGTTGAAACTAAAATACTGTTGGTTATTTCTTTTTTTTTTTTTTTTTTGATCCTCTGCCAATTTCTGGTAAGACAGATGTTTCTGGGGAAAAAGAAAAAAAAGTACTAATTGCATGTGGGCTTCATATTATGCTCTGTTTCCAGTATGAGGAAGAAGGCAGTAAGAATAGCTGTGTGCTTCCTTTACATCTCCTCAAATATGAGCTGTTCTGTACCTGGCATGGCCCTAGCATGTAACAAGTCAGATTTTAATTGACAATAGCCTCTGTATTTCAGCTCAGAACTGCTAAAGCATATGCTCCATTATTCTGGGCAAATTCCTTAGGAAAGGAATGAAGCCCTTTGACACCTTGTTTGAAGTCTCAGCAAAAAGGTTAAGCCCTATATAGGGGAAAGGTGTCACTGCTAAAGACATTCAAGCCACAAGTTTAATGAAGAAAATGAAAGAGAAAGCAATTATAGACTGTCCAAAAATAGGAACAGAAATACTGCAGTAACAAAAATAAACTGACCAGGAACAGAGAATGGGTCCTTGGTAAAATTAAGTCAAAGCACATTTCAAATGGAGCATTTTCTGAGTTTCAACAAATTGAATGTATAACAACAGCTTTTCTTGTCCCGTTACTCATGAGAGTTCTTAAAGAACTTTACAACTTCCTGCACACACAGGATCCTTAGCTTCTCTTTATACTCAGGTACGCTTATCTCAGTCTTGTTACACACTGAATTTCCACACGCCAGATTTGCCTCAATTCCTATCATAAACTTCAGGTAACCTCATTTACAAGAGGAAGAAAAAATGGATGTGAGCAAGCATTGATTCACATTGCTGTGATCAAATTGGGCAGGAAAACAAAAATTCAATGAATATGTCATCTACCAAAATTCTTTCCAACAAACCAGAAAAGCAAGATAAATAGCTACAAGTTAGAAGCATTGAGTTACGTGCCAGAGATTGGAAAATTTAACAGTGGTCCATGCCTTCAGGATGCTGAAGCTGCAGACTGCCACTGGGTAGTAGTGCTGTGTTTGCTTATCAAAGCAATATGTAAACCTGCACTGAATTATAAGAGAAGCAAGGGCTGGGTAACGCACAATGTCATCTTTTAGTCATTCCTAGCAATGTGGAGAGGACTGACTGTCAGTAATTGTGTAAACATGGCTGGAATACACAAGTCAAACTCACAGGACTGAATTTTAGCTCAAGGTCAGCATGGGTGCCCTGAACTTACACTGTGGGCTTTGTAACGGAGGCTTTGTTTTGACAGCTCAAAGCAAACCATCAGCTCTTTGGTATTTTCAGGCCAACAGCATTAGTAAACACAAAATAAAAGTGTTAGCTTTAGACTGCAAAGTGTTTGTTAAATGAAAATAGTAAGAAGTATCTTTTATTTACTTTTTGCTTTTAAATTCAAAATGTCTGACTGTTTATAAAGAGATTATCAAACAAAACTCTGTAGGAAAGTTTGCTGAGCACTACACTGTTGGAGCTGGCTGATATAAGAGTCTTGTCCTGCATTATGATTAGGAAGTTACAGAAGCTCACAAAAAGAATTCTATTTGAGGAAGGCAAGGCAGGATTCAAAGGCAGCTTGAAGGTGCACATATGGAAAGGGAAAATTATAGCAAGATTTCCCCCCCCCCCCGCCTTGGACAAGGCGGTAAGACATCCTTTTGTCTTTCCATTGATCTAAAATACTCAGAGACTTCTCAGCAAAATATAGATGTTCTGGGGAAAAGAAATCTGTGTTTCAGATATCCAGAGACAAGGTAATACTGGTAAGAGAAGTAAAGGCAGAAAATGGTCCAGAATGGATAGGACAGAGATTTTGCTTTATTTTTATTTTTTTCTTAAGAATTATGTAAAGAATCCTTAAATGCAAAACCAAATCAAAACAAAAAATAAAAGCAATAATCCATAGAAGGTAGTGACACTGAATTGAGTTTGCATACTCATGGACAGATGTTAACACAACTACATAAAATAAAAGCATTAATAGCTAAAGAAATTTCACTGATAAGAAAATGCAGGTATTTGGCAAGAATTTTGGAGTGAAAATGTAAGGATGCAAGCAGTCAACATGATCTCAAGGGAGAGTTAAGAGATAATTTTCAATAATCTTTGCTTTGCAGAATAAAATTTTCACATAGCCTTAAAAGGAAGTTTGAAGTGTTTTTGGGTTTTTTTTTTTTTTTTTTTTTTTTTAATGTCAATTAATTCATGTGTTGATATTGTTGTTTTGTTGATACTGGAGTTTTAAAAAGTGCAAGAAATGGTATGTCTTTTATCTTGTAGTTGCATAATTCAGAAATGTGTATATGTAGGACTTAGTTCTGGTCACAGTCTCTATCACATCTTAAGCCAGTGGTTTCTCAGCAAGGTGTAGGTGTTTTAGTAAATATTTTAGTAGCAGTGGTGAGGCATAGAAGATGAGGCCCACATGCTCTGCAGTTAATTCTTGGTTTATAAAAGCAATCACTCTGCAGAAACTGGATGATATATAAACTCTGTGTATAAATGTATCCTAATACTTTATGAAATCTAAGAGTCAACCCAGGTATGCCAGAGAGGCACAAGAGAGATGACTAAAAGGATTTCAGGAAGGAGGAACAATATATCTAAGTTTACTAAAGATCTGTTCAAGGCACACAAAGTCATATATCGTTACTCCGCTTTCTTACTCTTAAGATCAAGTATTCCTTGATCAAGTATTCCTTAGGTGAATTCTTTCAATACTTTTTTTTTTTTTTTATAATTTACTTTTGCCTTTTTTTTTTTTTTTATATGATCACTCTACGGGTTGACAAAAAAAGTCTCTGATTTTAAAAAGTGGAAAGTTCACTACTTGTTTCCTTTGGAAGTATCTGTAATGGGTTCATGAGGGTAATTTTCTGTTTTTTAAGCAAGTTCTCGGGAGAGAATCAGTCCAAGATGACGTGGCTTTATCCTGCTCAGAGGTGAAGAGACATTTCATTTTGTACCTGGGAGTGTTCTGAAGAGCGCTTTGCTAACATTTCAACACAGGATCTATAATCATATGGCTGCTCACTTGTCTCAAAGAAACACATTACAGGAAATGCAAATTAGTTTATAAAGTTCAGTGACATTAAACCTCAAAAAAAATTTAAATCATTCAGTATTTCAAGTCAAATGAGAATAACATCCTTAAATACTTCACTCCCTCATTATTCCTTCAATCAGTTTAGCCTCAGAGAACAATACCTAACACAGGAGGAAGCTGAGATGCAGGAACCACATCTCGTGCTATAATAGTACTAGATGTGATTATTACTCACATCCTAAAGTTGTGTTTTATCTGAAACAGCCCCCTGCTTCCTTTCGTCTATTGATAGCAGGAAGGACATGTGGATAGACAGATTGTATGCATTTCTAAGAAAACAAAGCAATTCCTTGCTAGGGTGTCACGTGGATTTACATGAATGCCAAATTCAGGTTTCTTTGAGACTATTTTAATGAGGTCCCATGTGTCCTTTGTATACACTGAAGATTATTAATTTTTAAAAAATACTATAATTTTAGACAGAGGAGTTTAAGAACAGCAATCAGAAGGACAGTGGTGCGTTTTGCATCTACTCTGAGTGATAAACAGAAGGATTTGGCTCATAGGGGCTTTTTACCAGAACACCAACATGTAATCTTAAGAATATGTACTTTTATAAATAATGTGTACCATCTTATTTCTAGCAAAGGGACAGAAAATGTGAATCTGCCTGGCATCACAGACAATGAGATGCTATTATACAACAGTTGCAGTTAAACAAGAATGGCCAGCCTTCCCCTACCAGGACCAAACAATCAGATGTATCTTTATTTGCCCATGGGGTAAGACTACTAGCAAAGCATGAAGACTGAGAAGCTCATGACATAAGTAATTTATTACACTGGATGTGATGTCTACTGCATAAATTCCAGAAACAGAGAACCTACTCCAAATCAAGGTTGCTATCACAATCCCTATCTGAAATGAGATTTCTGAAATGTTGATACTAAGAGAATGAAATATTGAAAATCCAACATGTGTTTTTTTTTTCTTTTCATGGGTATGGCAAGTACCATTAAACCTTCTGAGTAGCCATTCTTAAATTCCAGCACGGATGAACCATCTGAAATCTAATCATAACTAAACCCCTAGCATGCACCCTAGCTTCGTAGCTCAGTAAATAGCGATTTGCATTAAGCTAATATGATAGACTTCAGGACCTGTTTGGCTCTGCCTGTGCTTCTCTTGGTCTGTTCAAAGATCAGTGTTTTTGGGTTTTTTTTGTTGTTTGTTTGTTTTGGTTGTTTGTTTGTTTGTTTGTTTGTTTTTGCATTGCAATAGCAATTATTTAGTTATCAGATCTCTATTATCTGCTATGTTTTAGCTTTTAATTAGCTCTGTATTTTGTATCATGTTATGTCTATAGTGATATATACTTCATAACTCATGGGTGTTTGCAACCTGTACTGTGGGTAGAGTGAACTACTAGACTCCCTTAGTAAAACACAACATAGAGTACTAGAAGCTTTGAAAGAACTGGCAGAGAACAATATTTGAAGTCCAGGGGCTATAAACAACTCACTGATGGGCAATTATTGGTCATGAGAGGAATGCAACCTCTGGAGCAAGGTAAGTCATTCTTGCCAAGCCTTAGGGGTAGCAAAGAGAAGGAAGAACAAGCATCAAATATATGTGAAACACACAACACATAGTAAATTCAGGTGAAATATGTACCTGTAGGCCAGTGAATAATAAGAAAGGTGTAGACCCTGTTAGTAAACATAAAAAGATCCCGAACACATCCTATAGTGAGAAGAAAGAAACGGTCAACAATGTCATACTTCTGGCAAAGGACATAAGATACTGACCTGTTGCTGAAAACTCTTCCCCAGACAGAAACCATCAGCCTTAACACATAGAGGGGCAGTGGGAGGCCAAGCTTAACAGAGAAAGGGGGGCACTAGAAAGTTTGTGTATTTAAGTTATCTGCACGTAATTTAAACTATTTGATAAGAGTCTTATGACTGTTATGACCATTAAGACTGTAATTAGACTAAGAATAAATTCTTGGCTTTGCATGAATGGTGTATTCTTTCTTGCCTGTAACAGGATGAGTCTTAACAAACTGGTAGGAGTCCAAGCAATCTATTCTCTAACTTGACTGCAACAGACTTCTCATAAGATACTGTATAATTAAGGGTATTTTTAAATATGCATGAGCAGTTTTAATTCTGTTATTGTCATTAGATCACACATTGGAATGCCTGAGTTTGCAACTTCTTAATTTCTTTAAATCTAAAAAAAAAATAAAAATACCAAAAAAATCATAATACTTTGCTGTTATTTTGATGAATACTTTGCCTTTATCAACAAATTTATTTTAAACTGATTAATCACCAGTACCTTTGAATTCAGAACTATGAGATTAAATGATGAAATGTCAAACAAAATCCAGATACTGTGGGACAAAAAAAAAAAAATCTTAAAATCCTACACACTTAGATGTCTTTGGTCAAAATATACATGGACACATTAGTAAATTATGCATTTCTTGAAAGGATCCCAAATGCAGTAAAGGATAGTTTTGCTGTGGGGTTTGGGGCGAGGTGGAAATGTTAAGCTTGAAGAAAAATGAGAGTACTTGTGCATTAATGATATAAAGAACCCAGACTGATAACCATGTACCTACAAGTTGGGCCACTGAGGAATGCCAAAACAACCAGCAGGTGGATCAGGCTGCTAAAGTGTTCTAAACAGACTTAGACTGCAAACATAAGGGTGAACTCCTTTTAGCTCAGTGAGCCCATGACACTTAAGGACATCAGGGAAGAGATGCAACATACCAATGGGCTCATGACCAAGGGGTGGATTTAACTATGAATGCCATTGCACAGGTTATCCATGATTGTGAAGCATGCACCACCATCAAGAAAGCTAAATGGTTAAAAGCTTTGTGGTATGGGCAACAATGGTCAAAATATAAATATGGGGACACCTGGCATATTGATGGTATATACAGAGGATGCCGATAGGACTGTAAAATGGAAATCTCCTTAGAATGGATCTCTTTAGAATCAAAAGGATTAAAACTTGTTTCTGAGTATTTGGATACTTTCATAAAGGTCTGGGAATTGTTGTAAGGCAGAGACTGACATTTTAAATTTTTATTTATTTTATTTTTCCACTGTGCTTCCACCTTTGATTTTCATACCATTGTCAGAAAAGGATCAAAACCAGGCTTCTCACCCTGTATAATATACCATCTCAGTGCTGGAGTGGAGAAAAGTGACAGAAAGGAATTCTCACCAGCACCAAGTCAAGCGGAATACTGTCGATCCTAATGTAATGAATGGGCAGGAGGCCCAAATCAGGTAGAGCTATTCCCTCATCCACAGGCAAAGGAGGGAGCAAACGTCTGCTCCAACACTTCCCAGTACAAACCAATCCTATAAAAGGCTTAGGAAGTGATGAGTGAAAAATATTTTATAGTTTCTATTTTTCTTTTCCAAAAAGTGTGAAATTATTTACCTCATTTGTTATGTTGTGAAGATCTACCATGTAATAATTTTTAAAAACAAAAAAACTGCCTGAGAAGTTAAAAATTTTAGGTAGTGAGAAGAAAAGAACAGTAAAGGAAGCCCTGGCACAATTCAGCTGTAGTTTCCTTTGTTCAGGACCTTACTGTGATGGTAAACAAGTGGTGAACTATGAAGCTGTAGGATGCACTAGTATACGTAAAACTGCATTTGCCATATGCTATCAGTTGTGTCATTTGCTTCTCCCTCACCAGTATATATTTTCCATATTTATTTGTAATTTTGAAGCCACTTCAAAAATGATCTGAATTTTAAAAATTTGAGAATTCTTTCCTCTAAATTCGGACTATTTTAACATTAAACACAGTACTTTAAATCCTTTACTGTGCACTGTTCCGTCCTAGACTCAGTTTAAGGGTAAGAAAATGGAGGTATCATAGTTCAGAAAGTCAGGAAGATGCTCTTCCAGTATTACAAGCATTACAGTTATTGCTCCTTGGTTCCTGATCTGAAAATAATAGCACTATTGTTAAACAAGCTATTTAAGACAAACATTTATGTTTCCTAATGCTATCTTTCTTCTTATCTGCCTATGTAACCTGGAATACTGCCAATATAATGATTAAAAGTCCTGTTAGACAATACTTTCAATTACAGTTTGGACTGTACAGGACTTACAGTGACTGAGATGCAAATTTTATGGGCAGTAATTCATAGAAGTCATTCACACTTTGCTGCTTTTGATGAATGAAACAATCCCAAGCCTATGCTGTGATAGTTACTATTCAAAATAAGAGAAATGAGAACAATAATGTGAACTAAGCCACTGAAACAGTAAAGTCATTCGTTCTCTAAATCACCTCTCCACAACAAAATGGCTTTCAGGAAACCTAGATGAATGACTGTTCTCCAAAGAACCTGACCTCAGTGTGAATTATAGTGTTTCAGTCAAGTCAAAGCCAAAAAAAATAATTTTAAACACTTTGCAATCAGTTTCATAGCCTTCTCCTTCTATATCCTTGATCTCAGGCAGCCACCCATGCAAACCTAGGTTAAGCTGCTCTGCAGAACACAGGTGTCATGTTTTTCACTCCTGATAGGGATTGTTACTAAAAACTTATAATATGCTCAACTATCATGTACATCCTGAACATACACACATTTAGATATACCTATTTACAATTCAAAATACACAACAGCTATAACTATATATATGGGCATATACTTTATGTAATTTCAACTGAAAGTTAGACTGCGCTGTTAGATTTTAATTGGAAAGTTTTAGAGTTTTAAAGGGCTATCTCCTTTCTGTAGGTTCAAAAAAACCCCAAAGTCTTCTGACGTAGTATAAACTCTGTAGACTTAAACCTTCAAGTGTTTTCTATCAAAGCCTAACTGTACCTTTTCCGAGTTTACCTTTCAAAAATCACGTTACCTTTCAAAAATCACATCCAGAAAAGTCCTGAAAACTATATTGTGTTTGTACTCTACATTTAAAAATACATGGACATCTGGTTTGTTAACTTTAATTAATGAAATCAAATAAGCATGCACCCATTTATGAAAACCTTTTCTTTATGAACTTGTATAATCTGTTCACCACTTAAAAAAAACAACAACTAAACCACAGAGCACTTAACATTTTTGCAAGGAAAACATAGGGAAGGAATCAACTGGAATGGCTTTGTATTCAAAATCATCTGTGAAGCATCAAAGTTATGTCTGTTGGCATCTGTCCTCCAGCTGTGGGGTTTGGAGCTTTTTATTTTTTTAATCACGTTCCTTATTCCAATGAGTAAGTACTTGATTTTGTGCATTTACAGAGTTGGAAAGTGAATTCATCAGGGACTGTTCAGCCTTTAATGACATTTTACTAAAAGAACATAGCAGCTTCAAAGCTTCACAGGGCATCTTTTTTACTGGGTCTTGGGAAGTGACAATTTTAAAGTATTAAGCTAATTTTTTTTTTAAAAAAAATAGTGTTTATACTCATTGTAGAGAGAAAAAGATGCCTAAAAAGACAATGAAACAAGCCAACAAACAAAATCCCTTTGCATCCATTTCATAAAAATATATCTCTGAAGCCAATGTTAACTGATTCTTTTGATTGTTGGGAATCCATTTACAAGCAAGTCCTTATCTCTTTTAACGTTGGAATGACAAAAAGCCTGAGACTGACCCAGGCACTCCTGAAATCATAAGAAAACTAAATTGACTGCAGTGCCTTTTGGATGAGGCTCCCTTTTAGCAGTGATAATCAAGCACTAAAACAGCTTTGTGTGTCAGTTTGTGACTCCATACAAAGCATAACATTATTTTGAAGAGCTGCAGAAACCAACTGGTGTATTTCTTCCATGACTTTCAAAGATCACGGATTCTGAGTCTTCTTGCTTGATCCTGTAGCCACTATAAGCTTATGAGGGTGCAAGTGTGGAGGAGAGAGTGTTTGGGGGTTTTAAAGTGTAATACAGATATTGTCCAGTTCAGCAGTTACAGAAAGTCCCCTGCAGGAATTCACCTTTTATCCTTTACTAAGCAGACTAGGTTCCTGGTTTAGGTGCCCGAGGTTAAGAAATATGAATACGGTGATAAAAACTACCGTATTTTGGCCAACTATTTTTTCCCAGAAAAACATAAAAGAATTTTCTTTGCTGCTTTCTGCTCTCTTGAGAGGTGACTCCGCTCAAGAGAAAAGTATTAAGGAACTAGTCCCTGACCTCTTCTCTGCAGTACAAATGAATAAAGATAGCTGAGTTCAGTACAGCTATTAATGATGGACCCAAACCACCAGAGTGGCTACAGGAGGGAAGCTCATCATGGGCACTGTATTAGAGGCAGAGAGCAAATGCTTACTGTTAATCAATAAATCTGAGGAAAGGCAAAAAGTAATCAATAGAAATAGACAGTAGGGAGAGAAAGGTCATTAAATGCATGAAGCCACTCTTGAAAAAAACTGAAGTCGTGTACAAAAAAAAAACAAATGGAAAGAAACATGAAATCTAGCATAATAAATGTAAAAACACAATAAAAGATGAAAGAAAAAAGTTCAAGGAGGAACTTCGAAAGGTATAGAAGCTAAACTCAATTCTATTTCAAGCATATCAGGGACAGAAAAATTGCTACAGATTGAGTCTACAGGCCAAATACATTATGAAGGCATACAAGGGGCATTTAGAAAGAGCAAGACCATGGCAAGCAGTGTTAGTTGAAGATGTTATGGAACAAATAGTTATATTCTTTGGTGATATTTTTTTGCCTAAGGAAATATAAATAAGTAAACTGACACTAGTGGCACACGGCTTCTTGATTAAAATCACCTTCCTATCTGAGGCCTGGAAGATGGTAAACGTGACACCATTTTTAAAAATAGTTCAGGAAGTTCAGGGGAACCATAAAACAATAAGCATGCCATCTGAATCAGGCAAATTAGGGAAATCACAATAAAGAATGAAATTAGTGGATACAAACAAAGATGTTCTACTGGAGAAGAAAATTAGATACATTGCTTTTTTATAAATGGGAGCAACAAATTTATCAGTCTCTGAAGGTGTCAACAAATATATGGGTACAGGATGCAAGTTGGTAGAGTTTACTTTGAATTCATGAAGACATTTCACAGTGTCTCTCAAAGTCTTTTAAGAAAACTTGCAGCCACAAGCTAAGAGAAAAGCTATTACCCTTTCACAGATTGTTAAGTGCTTAAAAGATGAGAAATGGAAGACAGAAATAAATGGTCAGGGGTGTCCAACACAGTCTGTGCTGGGACCTGTGTGGTCAACCATATTCAACAGCATGGAAAGTACTTCAGTGTCTAAAATGCTGTTCTCGTGGTTTAGCCCCAGCCAGGAGCTGGGCACCATGAGGCTGCTTGATCACCCTCCCCACCTGCCAAAACAGAATGAGAAAAGGGAGAAAACACAAACCCCTGTGGGTTGAGAAAAGGAGGATTCAATACAACAACGCAAAAGGAGCAATAAAGAACAGTAATAACAGTAACAGTAATGAAACAATACATAATGCAAGTGAGACAAAGCATAGACCATATTAGCTCCCAGCCACCCTTCTGTCATGGGCACCATATCAGCACGGTATTGAGTAACCTATGGGTCATTCAGTTGCCTATCCTAGCTGTGACCCTCCCAGCTTCTGGTGAAAACTAACCCTACCGCAGCCAAACCAGGAGAGCTGCCTCCTTGCAGGAAAACACTCTGAAGGGGTATTGCAGAGGGAAAAGGAAAGGGTAAGTATATAGTTAAATGCACATGCTGTGTCAGGCTGGTACTGCAGGCAGAATGCAGTTCTAAGAACTAAAATCATCAGTAAATCCCCCCCAAATAATCAAGGGTGTCTACCTTATCAAAGGAAAAATATTAGTAGTCCATTTTCATCTCTGTTTGGCTATTTTAGTCAAAACCCTTCTGTGACTTTAGAAGAGACAAATACTTATTTTAAAAATTTTGCACTCTCATGAGTCAAGCTCTCCTTTCTTCTGCACATTTAAATTTAATTCCTATGAAGCTTTAGGCAAAATAAGTTAGTTTTTCTTGATATTTTTGGTCTTTCATGGAAAGTCAGATTTGAATTTTTAGTTAAGGCATCTCATATTGTTATACTTTTTCAGTATTACTTAGAAAACTAACCAGTAAATAAAACACCAGTCATTCATAAAATAAAAGAAAGAAGTGAAACTATTTCTCTAACTAAAGACACCAAATGAGACTGTATTCTTTTTTTTTTTTTTCCAAAATTACATTCATATGACCCCCACCAAGGTTTTCAATAGATTAATTCCTATAATCCATCACCTGCCTTTTTTTATCCCATTCTATGTAATGGATCATTTTTATACTTCATACCAAATTGCTAAATTTCACTCTATGTCTATTATTATTTTTAGCCCTCCATTTCAGAAGAAGCTTATATGCACTGGTACTTCTTTTTCTTAAGAATTTTAAAACCTCTTTAACAAAATACTCATGCTGCCAAGCTATCTCACACAAATGTTTCAATATGTGAATGAGGATTCTGTATCAGCTTTTCAATAAGGCATAGAACACAAATTAACTGTTTTTAATGGAGAGCTTAGTGAATTTGCAAAGAAGGTTATGTGCTCCTATGTGAAAACATATAATATACTTTCAGTTTTGTGAGCAACTGCCTGAAAAAGTTTGAAACTTCTGACTGAATCTCTTTTCATGCTTCAAATACAGTGAACATACTTCATTTCAGATTAAAGTAGGATTATAGGTCTTGGTTTTCCAGATAGCATAACAGCCAGATACACCCTCTAGACTTCTGCTGGCTGATGTCATTCAAGGCTGTGAAAAGACTTAGCTAAGTCAGGCAGTGCCAAGAGCTGTAGGTCAGTTGCCTAGCTCTCATGTTTGTCATATAGCTTCTGTTGATTGGGATGGAGACAGAATAAACTCAGCTATGGGAAATGAAGTTTTTGCTAGTAAGAGCTAAATTCACAGTAGCATGACAATACAAGAACAGGAAATTGACAGAGCCACACTATTGGAGCTCTCACATTGCAAATCTGAGTCATAGATAATGTCCTCACAAGCACTGGGATGTAAATGGCCTTATATAAAGAAACTTGGATTGTGCCACTACCTTCATTAATAGCCTTCATGTACTAAAAACAGGGTTTATTGTCAGTAAAGAAGCAATCACAGAAAAGAGTCTCATGTTAAACACCGTGAGGATGTTGGCTAGAAAGCAGTCTCAT
Organism: Merops nubicus; assembly: GCF_000691845.1. NCBI lineage: Eukaryota > Metazoa > Chordata > Aves > Coraciiformes > Meropidae > Merops > Merops nubicus. The sequence goes on along the minus strand of NW_008594215.1, from coordinate 9,551 downwards.
ATCTGACCTGACGCATGGCAACCCAGCCTGTGTGATGGACAAAGTAGCTGTATGTATCTCCACAGGATGTAGGAATAGATTGAATAGATTTTTTTTTCCCCTCTATAATCCATAAAGGAAATTAGAAGTTCATGTACTGTCTGTGACAAAGCCTGCTTCTCCTCAATACTTCTGCAGCCTCCTAGCTGGCATGTTGTGGAAAAAACACCTGGCCATCTGCAAAACAGGATGAACTGCACGAAAAGGTGCCAGTGAGGGTGCCCTGAGCTAGGGACCATTAAAGCATTTAGGATCTCCAAGTACTGTCTTATTCAGCAGAAATATAATTTGGATTTTATATGACAAGCTGTAACCTGAAAGCCTTCTCATCCCTCAGCCATGGAATCAGCAGCATTTCATCAGTTTGTGCCAGCTGAGGACACAGTCAACTCAATTTTAAATGTGAGCAAATTGCTAGCAGAGTTATCATGTCAGCTCTACAATTCTTTTCCACTTTTCCTTCTGGAGGCTGATTCAAAGCCCAAGAGATCAAAGCAAGTCTGTCCTTCCCCTGAGTCGGAGAGCTGAAAAAATAAAGGTACAGTCTACAGCTGCTTTCCTCCATCTAGAGCCTCTCTGACAAAGCAAAGCAAGAACTGCATTTTGAGCCTGACCTACTTCTGGACCACTTCCAGTCTGCACAGGGGCTTCATCGGTTTCAGATGAAAGAAATCAGCGCCTTTATCTTCAGAGTAGTAAATGTTTCACTGATCTTTCATGCCAGAAATTGCTGTAAGTAATAAAGTTGGAGATTTTAAAAATGTAAACTGAAAGGCCTGTTCTTATGACCTCAGATTAATTTACCTTTCTGATGTTTCAGACGATGCACCAAATATTTTCGATTGAGAAAAGCTGTTCTGGAATCTGTATGAATTATAACTTTACTTTCAGCTGCATTTTTCTGGTAGAAATGTGCCACATGATGCTGCTTACAAGTATCATAAAAGGTCATGATAGGGGGACTATGAAACTACCTCCTGTCCTTCAAGCTGCAAGGACAAATCATTGAGTATGGTGGTAAACCAGCTCAATGATTGCCTGAGCTTATATTCTCAGACATGAAGAATACCATCCTAACCATTATTAGTTCAGAACACTGCAACAGACTGAGTCAAAACATTCTGAAGATACAAAGTAAGTTATAAATAAACACAATGTGGTGCCTTTTTTAAGGCTTGTGAAGACGTTTGTTCAAGATGAACAGCAGAGGCTTTAAAAAACTTAATGCTTTAAATAACTATTTGGTGGCTATAGTATTAATGCAGAAATTTGAGCCAAAAACTGAACATGGAAGGGACAAGGCAATCAAGCCAGTAGGAAAAAACAGGTAGTTTTAATAACTCCATCATTTTTTATTTTTTTTTTAAATGATGCTCCAAACTGATATGTTGGGTAAGAATAGGGCTGCCTGACATTATTTTCAATGAAAAGCAAAATCCTACCACAGCCTAATAAATTAAAAATTACTATAATGCTCTGAGACTAAGTGAATACAAAAGTTGGCAGATAAATATCATTAATTTGGATGGAGTTCCATTTAATTGCACTCTGATGGCTAAGGACTGCTGCCAATTAGCTTAGCTAGCAAATCAGTCTCACACTCTTCAGCAGTTGCTACAGTAGCAAAGCTCTAATGGCAACAGTGTATATTACTTATTCAAGCTTCATCTCCTCCTCAATTTACTGAGGCTGAAGTGCAGAACATAAACAAAATTCTGCTTCTTGTTAACCAGCAGGTCTATATGTGAGCATGCTTTGGTGTAAAATGTGTAAATACAATTACTACGGTACTGTAGCATTTTAACTACAGGTAGATAAACTGAAAAGGAAGAAAATAAATCAGAGGCTGATTCAACACTCACTCACAAAGAAGAATATTGGAAATGCCATTCTAGATCAGACATGCTGTCCCTGGTTATTGTCAAAGGACAGCAAAGAAATAACTGGAATGCCCAAGGCACAGGTCTCAATCTGATTGTTAATATTCAGAAAAAGATTTACATCTTTAAAATGTAATTTACCATGCTACCTAAAATAGAAAAAAAAAAATTAAATTACATTATAATTCTAGTTTATCCTCGTATCTTGCACAATTTTGGTTGTGTGGGGTTTTTTTATTCTTAAGATTTAAGCCTCCACAATTTCTTGCAACAAGTTATATGATTTAACAATGTCCCTGATAGAAACTAATTCCATTAATTTGCTTCATATTTCCTTAAAATTCAGTGTATTACAATCGAGATTGCACAGCAGTCCCAGTATTCCCTCTATAAACATATAATTAATTTATATATTAGTCCTTCATACACTAGAACCCTGCCCACTCTAATTTATCAGAATCCCAATCTTTTGTCTTTCTTTAAGACACTTTCCAGGACTCAGCTCATTTCCACTACTTGCCATATCCTTTAAGAACAGTAAGTTTGGCTATGGAACAATTTTATGTAACAGCTCTGTTACATAATGTTTCTGAGGTCTTTTTCAATGACATGTTTCATGCACCCTTTTTTCTCATTCTGATTGCAATTCCATAATGGCTTAAGGTTGTTACTGAACCTACTACAGTAAAATAAAGTTTTTTGCATACTTACAAAGACGTATCTTTGCAATGGAAGAGACTGAAAATTTGTAGATGAAATCACAATGAGCGTCCATGACTTCAGTCATTGATCCAATACTGCCAGATAAATTCAGCTTCAAAATAAACTCAGCTTTGTAGATAACAGCAGTGGTGGAGAAATCACATTACTTGCAATATGTGAAACAAAAACTGTGATTTCAGGCAGCTTCAGTCCAGACTGTTACAGTCATCCCTTCTGAGATTAGATTATATAAATCCCTAGAGTACCTTTTTTGTCTGTACTAGGAATACCTTGCTGAAACATCCTAAACACTAAAACTGAATCTACACATCACTGCTGAACAAATTCAGGTCACCAGCAAATGTGAAACAAATTTGTCTGCCAAAATGACTAAAAACACTGTAAGTAAGATGAAATCTAGAGTAATGTCCCAATAATCTGACATTTCCCTTTCCAGGACAACCCACTGGTATGTCCAGTTAGCTTGATCCATCTTCTAATTCCCTCTCTTGCTAGTGTATAAATTTAATGATGACCTTTGTTTTCTAACACTCTATCACAGATTCAATACCATATACTTTGAAGTTGCTCCACTTTGATTGTCAGAAATGCCTGTTATCTTCTTGAAGAGCAATGACAGAAAGGTAAGAAGTGGTCTATATTGGTAATATCTTAGAGGATTGCACTCCACTTTCCATTTATATCTGAATTATTATTTACCCCAAAGTTGTTCAGCAGTTTGAAAATCGGCAATGAGGTGAAACAGCCCACCTCTACCTGTATCAGTTTTTTTTTTTCCCTTGAATTTGGATATGAGGGGTTTTGTTGGTTTGGTTTGTTTTTTCCCCCCCTTACAAAAACCACAACAAAAACAGATACTAAACACAGCTGTAGTCTTTCCAGTACTTGAGGACAGAGATAACTTTGTTCTTCCTTCTTACTTCCAGATTAGTGGTCTGTATAAGTCTATTACATTTATCATTTATAAATTGGTGCATTTTTACAGTTTAGTAATTACTATTAGCAACTGTCATAGCTTGAGTTCTAGCCAGGTGCTTTCAGGAGTCAAGGATTATTTCACATATGCAAAACTGTCTACATAGATTTTATCTTACCCCTTACCTTCTTTTTAGCACCTGAAACTAGTTGCAACTGAAGACAGGACCCTTACTGGGCTGAGCCTGTACTCTGAGACAATACAGAAAGTACTAGACAGGCTACTATACCACCAGCTAGTGTATCCAACTCCCATGAATGCTAGATGGAGGATAGGAAGAAACCTCCTCCCAAAACAGGTTGGTAGAAATACTACATGTTATATCAGGTTTTATTTTTTTTTATTATTTTTTTTTTGTTTAAATTCCCCCAAAATACATTTCAATTGCCACAAAATTACCGATTCCCTGAGTTTGCTGAAAACTTTCCATAATTTTTTTATTTTTTTTTTAAAGTTCTCCCTGTTTATGTTCGTTTTGATTTCATGGGGATACTACTGAAGTATCAAATAAAGCCACACTACACATACTAAAAAAGGAGATCCATAAGCACTGCAACTAAAGAAGGCTGCAATACTTCCTGTAAGTTTCTATTCCAAGCCTTTTAAGTTTTTCCATCTCTTATTTCCCTTTCCCATATCTCCTACCAGCAGGACTTAGTCCTACTGCTAAAAATTAATAGACATGCAGTGGCTAGTCACAAGCTAGCTGTGTGCTAAAATGTGCACTCACTGGCTAGCATCTACTTCCACTTGGACCAAATAAGGGACTCAGCCCATGTTTTCAGTTCTAGTGTTCAATGACAGAGCTACTTTAGGGTTACCTTCCAGAGATAACAGAATGTTCTAAGGGCACAGCAATGAAAAAAAAACTCAGGATGGATGAAGAATGTGTCCCCAGGAAATATCCTCTAACTTCAGTATCACTCATTACACTATTCTAAAATTAATTCAGCACAAAATCTCAGCAGCCTTTCTTTCTAAATATCTTTCTCTTTTTCCATATGGAAAAAAACACGAGTCAAAGGGAAGTAGAAGTTCATGTCTCGCAGCGCTGAGCCCTTGAGCCCAATGCTGTGCCTGCTGGGCACAAAACAAAGGAGGTTTCAAATAGATCTGCTTTGTGTGCTTACCAGACATGGTTAATGATCACAATTCAAGCACAGAGCCTCATCTAGCTAGGCGTAAGGTATTACATCTGACTAACAATAACAAAGACCACATCTAGAGCATGAGAGCCCCTATAAACTGTAACAATCGATAACCTGTGACAAGACACACTCTGGTGAGTTTCATGTTTCGGGAAACAGTGTGAAAAATTTTGGATGTAGCAAACTGGGTCTCCTATCTCTGATCAATATGACTCCTTAAGTGGATGAAGACACTTGGCTACCATCCAACCTTGATGGACACATTGGATGTTACCTACATCCAAAGCCCTGAGAAACCTGTGTATAGTTACAGCAAAATTTGTTTCCTATGTTTTCTAAATAAGATTTTGACTTCTGAATCAAACATACATCATCTGCCTCACAGGTGCACACATGTCCAAGGAAAAGCTCTTGAACATGAGAATACTCACTTTGGAGAAACCTCCTAACAAGATTTTCAAGATATTTTAAATCAGCTGGCATTGGTCCGCAAAATAAGCTATTGTACATGTGTTTTGCCAATGACCAGGCCTAACAGGAACGACACAACCAGCAGGAAGAGAATCCTATATGCAGGCTGTATTGTAAGCAAAAACATTATATGAATGACCTCCAGGGGTACAAACAGATCAATCAGCTGGTACATAATCGACACCACCCCCAACGATCCCACAAAAGACGTGACTCGGCCCACAACAGGTGGTATGAACAGAGACCCGAGGTTGCCCACAGTTGGCATGGGAAACAGCCAGACCAGCAAGCTGAACACATAAGAAAAAGGTGCCCACATGGCGACTCTCACCTGATCAGCCCGCGTTTGCAAAGGTCTAAACAGACCAGGGCCCAGCTCCAGGGAGAGTCAGGAGGGCTGCCCTGAACCAGGAAGCTCTGTGGAGTGCACTCCACAGACAGACACTCCTGACTCCCTGCCAGTGGTCCCGGCTTTTATCCCCAAGCAGACACCTGACCTTTGTCAACTCAGTGCGGGACCCCTGGGGCTCATTTCCCTTCTGGCTCTCCCTGCAGGGCCGGCCGCACCCTGGGGGGAAGCTATACGGCAAACTCACCACCTCTGTATGAAGGGCTGTGGGAATCACCCATATGTCAACCTTAATTCAGGGCTTGGGGTTCAAACCCCAGCATTTCCACATGGCTTGGAAGTCCATGAAAGAGCTTGCTATAGGAATCTCAGAACAGGACTGATACTACTATCAATTGTCACAGGGATAGTTTTCCAGCAGCTGGAGGTTTCTCAGCTCTAAATTGTTTGTAAAATTACATACTTGTAAAAAAAAACCCGGATGATTCACACTGCTCCGTTTTAAGTAAGACAGCAATTAACTTGCAGTTTAGCTCCTTTTTCAAAATTAAATAAATCAAATAGTAAAATGATCACTGGATGTGACTACCTTGAATACCACACATTTGGATATATGCACATCAGTTAAACGAGTTTATATTTCACATTTATCTTGACTATGCATGCCACAGGTTGATAACTCACTTTACTGACAATTTTTTTGTTTTGGTTTGCTTTATCCTCTTGAATTACTTGGCATTGCTTATAATTACAATTGCATATGCAGCATCAAAAGAAGACAGGCTCTACTTTGTTAAACTTTTAAAACATACAAAAAAAATACAATACTCAATGGAGTTTACATTACAGACATAAAATTGGATTGGAAAAGGAAAAGAGCATGAAGTAGACAAATGTATGAAAAGTAGACTGGTTTTTTTGTACCTCATGCTTGTGAGGATATGTTTTCTGGTTTTGCAATAGATGATGTATTATTTTACTTTAAATCAAAGAGGTCAAATAGAAACTTAAAAAAGAACCATAAAAAAGCATAATAACAATATTCTTTTCTGATCTCTTTTCTCTAGACTAGGCATTTGGAGTTTGTTTTGCGAGATGGCAAGTATTTTAAAGGCAGACTGTTCTTTCTGATAGACAAAGCACTTCTGAAAACCTTCCATTTTCAAATTCCCATTAAAAACTTAATGAAAGAAAACATTTGACATTTGTTTTTCCAAGACAGATGTTTTTATCTTGAGTCATAACAGAAACTTTAGAATGCAGATAGTCCTTCTTCCCAAAGTTTTGTGTTCAGCACACTTGCAGAATGTTGAAATAATAATTTTAAAAAGATCAATGCAACACTAGCTATTGTTTCTAAGAAAAAAAACCAAAATTCCTCTCTTTTATAAATCCACAGTAAAACTCAACATGCTTTGTTTTGGTATACAGAAAGTGCATGTACACTTAGGAGTCTTCCATTACAAATGCTTAAATCAATGCATAAATAGCATGACTGAAAAGAGAACACAGGCAAATACATGTAAAGTATGTTGCCAAGCTTGAGCTTCAAACTAGATTTTTTATTCTAGCAATAATTCTTAAAAAAAGAAAAAGTTATTTTTTATTGGTGGCCTGAGTCAAATTCAACTGAGATTATGTTTCTCAGGGGAAAAGAAGCACTTTCCGAAGCAAACGTAGAATTTACCTGAGTATGCTGTAAAATCTGAAGATATTTGTCCTCTGAGTCATATTAGCACAGTACACAGAATTGTACAGTTCCTTCTCTAGTGCACACATCCTGAATACATGAGAGCAATACCTGTCTTGTGAGCCACCTAAGCTTCCTATTACCAGAGTTTAGCTGCTCCTAAATTTGGCTGTGATAGGCTTATCTCTTCTGAGACAACTTCAAGCATTCTTTTCTAACTTTGATTAACATAAAAACTTTCACAGTTCCTTGTGGCTCCAGATTTTGATGTCAAGTTTAATCTTTTGGACCTTTAGGAGTCTCTGTGGTCTAATCCTCCTATATCATAACGATTTATGGTTTTCTATATCCAGTGTAAATGCTTTCAGCCCTAAGTCTCTGGCCATCTATTTTTATGGATTGGGTGTACTTCAATGAGACATGGATCTTCAAAATATCATCATGATTTTCTCTTTGGAATATTTATATGCATCAAAAGATTTTTTTATTATTATTTTTATAAAGTGCTACATTTGCAATAATTGCAGGGAACACTCTACTGAATCCTCATAAAAAATATTCAAGTACCTTGTTTGATTTCTGCTGTAAGGCAGAAAAAGCCACGAGCCAACTGATGAGAAACAAGCAAAAAGCAAAAGACAGGCGGCATTTGCCTGCTGTGATATCACAGACTAAGAGCAATACAACCAAACTAAAAGGAATGAAAAATGCTCAGTAAGAATTACATGGTATAAATCATTAAGTGGATACAAACAACAGTCATGTATGTGGTAAAAGCTGCAAAATGAGAACAGCTAAATACATTAGGATTGGCCACACTGAAGTCTCACAGTCTGCTTGCAGATTGGAAAACAGAAGAGGTAGATTCTCCTACGACATAAAATCTGTTCCATTGGTACTGCTGGAAAAACAAGGTCTAAGATTTCCTTTCTTAAGTTTTATAAAAACAATTGCTGATTTTCTCTCCCAACTGAAAAATAGTCCTAAACCCAAAGAATTTGCACAGTTGAAAGAAGTCTCCAGACAGCATCTAGTCCACCCTATAGCTCCGATATGTCAAAAATTTATTTTCACTTCAAGATGAAATGAAGTCTAGTATAGTTACATTATCTTCTTAAATAACAATTCAATAATTCTATTCAACAATAACAAAATGGCATAAAAGTACTTCAGATTGCTCTTTCCTCCATTAATGAAACAAACTCTTAGAAGAAATAAAGCACTTTTTTCTCCAGGTACATTTATAGACAAAGTCTTACTATGGCCACAGAACTTTTGACCCAAGACTGATAACTTCCAAGTTAAAATTAACTGAAATTTAAATAGAACACAGACTTTTTATCAGAGTCCTTTGTCTTGCAAGTGCACCAGGGTTTATAAAGGATTTCTACCTTAGGTTGATTTCCACTGTTGCCTACATATTAGCAAGACAACTATGTACTCCAAAGCTAACCACATTTTTTGAAATCCTCAATGCAATAATTTTCTAATTACTGAAAAAAACCACGAAACATTTCCATAGCTGAACTGGTAACTGTTTTGCAACACAGCAGAGGCAATGTGCTAAGACTGGTAACAGATAACAAAATGTAGTAGCATTAATCATAGAATCATAGAATGTCTGGGCTGGAAGGGACCTCCAAAGGTCCTCTAGTCCAACCCCCTTGCCATAAGCTGGGACATCTCCAACTAGATCAAGCTACTCAGAGCTTCATCCAGCCTGATCTTGAATGCCCCCAGGGATGGGACCTCCACCACCTGTCTGGGCAACCTGTTCCAGGGATCTATCACCCTCATACTGAAGAACTTTTTCCTAATGTCTAACCTAAATCTACCCTTTTCTAGCTTAAAGCCATTACCCCTCGTACTGTCACTAGAAACTCTGGTGAATAGTCCCTCCCCTGCTTTCTTGTAGGCCCCTCTCAGGTATTGGAAAGTGCCTGTTTCAAGTCAGGCTCATGCCCCTCTCTACAGCTCTGGGTAAATGCTGAGCTATTGTATGCAAAAATGTAGAAGCCTCTGTACTGCAGTGATTAATAGACAGTGAAACTGCTTCCTGATTGCCTAGAGTTCCTCTGAGGCAGAGATAAGGAGCTCACAATTTTGTCCTATGCGTAGGAGAGTTCTTCAGGGTTGTGAGTTTGGCTGCAACAAAGATGGCAGTTCAGCCTGGTAATGTTAGGCCTGAGAATGAAACAAAAGTTATTTTAGGTGGGCTTTCTTTTGGAGTCTTTGGCTAATAGTGACTGTGTCACAATCCGACAAGGGAGTGGTT
>NW_008594214.1:2300-12754 GCF_000691845.1 Merops nubicus | reverse complement strand
CACTGTTGGCTCTAGCAGGGCTCTTTTGCAGCAATTTCCTCTCTAATCCCTTATACATCAGTCTTATGGTAGAGCCATGATTCCTCAACTGCACTTGGCCATCAAGAGGAGGTGAAAAACCAAACCAAAAAACCAAAATTAAAATCAACCCTGCAAAAGTGTCAGCCACGGCAGGCTGGAGTGTTTGTCCTGGGGTTGGTACCACTGGGTGACTAAGCTACTGGCAGCTCTGGTGCTGTGGGAGCCAGGCAGGAGATACAAGCAAGCATGATCCCTGGCAGAAGGCCCAGACAGCACTGTCCCTCTTGGTCCCATTCATGAATATGGAGACTTCTCTGGGACTACAGCTCTGAAATGCCATCACCATTCCTCCAATACAACAGTGAAGCCAAAGCACTCAGACCACAACCACATTTGATTTGGCAGTTGTTGCACTGCAAACAAAGTTAAAAATGCAGCAAGTGCAACACCTGTATACTTGTCCTGCTAATTTCAGCTTGACTGGAGTAGCAAGGCATTGCAAAAACAAACTGCTCCATTCTTGAGCTTCCAGGGAATAGGCTAGGCAGAGCAAGCATACTGAAGGGTTGATTGGCAGCAATTACCTCAATTCCTCTGCCAGCCTTCTGCATGAGGCCAAAGCCCCTGGCTCAGTAAGCAAGCTCCTCTGCCTTGTCTGACCATTTCAAGAATGCTATGCTCCTGCCATGACAGGGGACCTGCAACCAGCAGCACCCCAGCCCCATGGCAGCAGCAGCTTTACCCCCAGTTCTGCATCCATACTGCCATCCTATGACCCCTGTGAACTGATCTCCCATTTGCTGACTTGGGAAGACTAAATACACAACAGCAAAGCCCATGGCCTTCTGCCAAATTACTTTTCTAAAAATGTTAGGTAAGCAGCTGTCAATCAGCAGCTTTATTTTCCAGTAACCTTACAGATATTGCTACTGGAGGAGCACTGAATTTGTGAAGAGCCGTTATTCAAAGCTTTAAATAACCCATGCAAATAAACCAGCTCAATTAACAGGGAAGTAACAATGTAGGGATAGTGTCATTTCACATTTTTATTAGTAGACAGGTGCAGAAAAGACAAACTATAACTATTGAAGGGGAAGACAACACAAAAATGCATCAGGTAATTCTTTCTGGTAAATTATACTGGGGGGGGGAGGAAAAATCTGGGATTTCAGCTAAGAAAACTACTAAGAAATCTAATGTACTCTGCTGTTTTCAGAACCGTTGAAAAAAACCCACGCTGTGTTTGAAGGGACATAGAGTTGCAAATGTAAACACTAATATTTGCTGAGCCAGGAGAAAAAGATTGGAGGGAAAAAAAAAAAAAAAACAAAACAGACTACACTAATCAGGTAAACATTTTTCCACAATTTCTTAAATAGTTAAAAAAAACCAACCCAAAACAAAAAATCCCACCCACAAAACCAACCCTCATGGTTCAGTTTGTGTCTTAAAAAAAGGGAACCAAGCAATGATACTGCATAGGATAGTGGGGAAAAGAAATTAGTCTGGTTAATTTCAAAATAAATTTCTTTTTTTTTTTTTTTGTCTTTAAAAAAGGGTAACAGAAGCAGCATAATAATGCTTCTTACACCACCAAGCATGAAAATACAAGTCACTGAAGAGTATACAGTGAAGGCCAATGAAGACAGTCAAAAGTACAAGGGAAATCCTGAAAGATGCAGTATTGTTTCAAACCAAATCAGCACAGCCATACTCTGCTCCTTCACTCAACAACCTCCCCCCCCCCCACACACACACACAAGCTGGAGCTTGGTGGCCCTGAGATCAGTCCTGTAGACGGGAGGGTGTCCATTTGCCAATTCCCTTGACAGGGCTGGAGGGTGCCCCACACTATCACTAGATGCAGGGAAGTCCTGCTGCCAAAAAGCACTAAGGACTGAGTCAGTCCTTGCTGGAAGGATAAACCCACGTGGGACATTTCAGGAGGGAGTCCAGGTGCCTCCCCAGGTAACATACAAGCATGAGGGCAGCCCATCACTGGGAGACAAGGTAGCACCACCTCGTCTGCACTTATGCCACAGGGATTAGAGGGATGCATTGCCATCACACCCTAGGGCGGAAGAGCAGGGATTGTCCCTGCTGCAGCAAATTCTCAGTCAAGCAACATTTTGAAAACACATCTGCTATGCTCAATTTGAACAGCACCCCACCAGCCTTCCTTCCTTCCCCAGGGGCTGCCTTCCCCTCCTCTCCCTACAGGCAGTACACTTTGAGCTGGCTCACTCATCCTGCTCCCAGCACAGAGCCCCCAAGCTGACTGCAGAACAAAGTTTACTCCCACCAAAGCAACCCTCAAGAAACCACAGCTGGTGACATACCACTGAAAACCCTGAGAGATACAAAGGGGGGGAGGCATAAACAAATGTCAAAGCCTGCAGCTCTTATCAGGGTAAGTGCCTCTCTACCTGTGGGAATGAAGGGTCTCACCCAATCAGATCTGCTCCTAGAGGTGCCAGGGCTCAGCACAGGAGGGTGGGACTGGCTGCTGATCAAGGGATCATGCAAAACATGAATTGAGGCCACTGCAACACAGACGAACAAGAAGAGCACACTGCAACAGGGTGTGGGTGCTGAGGGACTGAGGAAGAGGGTTCTGCAGACACGAGCATGCAGGATTCCCTCGCCCACAAGGGAGGTCACTAAGCTCTGCCAAGAGCTCCCAGAAACATGCAAGAGGCTGAGCTCAGTGCACCAACTGAAGCATTCTGCTGAACAACCTGTTAAACCCTGCTGCTGGCCTTCTCTTCCAGCCTGAAAGTGCTATGTATCCTTCTCCTGTGGGGCTGCATACACTCACTCATGCCCCTGACAGCCAGAAGAGAGCCTCTGCCCCATGCCCCAGCAGCCACTGCAGGCACAGGGACAGCCTGATCACTTCATGTAGGCATCAAAGGCAGTTTTGACTTCTGCCAACCCCACAGAGCTATAGCAGGGCTGCATTTACCAATATGACCTACATAAGCAACAGAAAGAAGGCTCAGGCCAGCACTGGATTTGGGCTGCAGGAAGCAAGGTCTGCTAGCAAGCACTGGGGCAGGAGGTTATCAGTCTCTCCCACTGCCAAAAAACAAGTTTGGGATCAATGCTGGCCCACTGGGGAGCAGGATGCACATCCATTCTCCTCCCTTAGGAGAAGGGCAACTGGCAACAGACCTCAGGAGCATGGTTAAACTCACTTTTTTTCAACCCCAACCTAGTTTGAAAAAAAAAAAATATATATAGTAACCCAGGGTTGTATAGACATGAAGTGTTAAGTTTTTATTCTAGGGTTCATATCACAAGCCTTTTTCAGAGACAAAGCTGATTGTGCCCTCTGGGGCTCCAGGGGCCAGCTATTTCCTAACTAGAGCAGGCTCAAAAGGAATACTGTACCTTTCAGTGACATCCCATCAAACCCAACACACAGTAGCTTTATACTCTCTGCTCCATACCGGAAAAGCGACCACCGCAAGGCTAAATAAATGTACACATGCTATTATTGTAAATGGAGCAGCTAAACCATGGCAATTTGCTTTGTGTGGATGTTTTTTTTTCCCAGTAAATGTAGTACTTGAGCTCCTTAAAATCCAGCTTCCAATGGATTTGTTTCAGCTTTAAATATATTCAACAACTCAATGCAAGACTGTATTTAATTCAAGAATCTAAACACAAGTAAACCTGTTTTGCTGTGAGCATTTCATAGAGAAGTGAAAAAGAGAGTTTGTTTTTTTAAAAAGAAATCATGATACAGTGATGAAAGGGTTAAGAATGCAAGAATTCAGACATCCTGTAAAGGGTCTCTAGAGGTCCATAAAAAAGGAGCAAACAGATCCATACAACAGGAGACAGCAGGAGTCAAAGTTTTTTTTTATATTCCCCCACCCCCCCGCTGGACTGCTGCTAGTTTACCACTGCTCCTTTCTGGCCTGAGTCGGGGCATAGAAGGAGCAGGTCACGACTCCTCATTGCCAGAATCATCATCATCGTAACAGTCGGCATCCTCCTCCTCCTCGTCTTCGTCGTCAATGTCATCATCATACAAGTCGTCATAAAGCAAATCTGAACTGTTGTCATTGGAAGGCACTTTAGTTTTGATGCAGTACTCTGCCAGTGTAGTGGGGACCTTCACGCCATCCTTTTCTGCCTCAGCTTTGGTAGCCAAAACCTGTTTTCTGCAGGGAGGAGGACATACAAACATGAGCAGGGCCATGTGCTGGCAGCAGCATGCCTCAACTCCCCACCTCCTGGACAGCCCCAGCCCAGCCCTCCTAGCAGCTCAAAGTCAGGAGAGCTGATGTTTGGCTGAAGTACCATGAGCAGCACTAGAAACATTTAGTTCTGCAGTCCTGGACTTGAGAGTACTCCAAGGGTGTTTGCACCACACATGATCTCAGCAACATATGAAATCAGTTATTCTACAAAACTCCACATTAGAGACCTGCCAAAGCTCAGAGCAAATTTCATTACATTTGTTATGGAAAGGATGTTCAGGGATTTCCTAAGATGACTTGGATATTGATAAACTTGGAAATGGATAGAGTGTGAAGAGATGTACCCAAAGAATAGCCAAAAGCAAGCTGAGAGCTTATAGAAAGGAATTAGAGACTGAGGCAACAAGAGGAACTCTGTGGTTGGTGTCTACTACAGGCCATCTGATCAAGGGGAGCTCATGATCCCCAGGTGCAAGAAACTGGGCAAGGAAGGGAAGAGCCCAGCATGGCTGAGTCAAGACCTGCTGGCCAAACTAAAAGGCAAGAAGGAACGGCACAGGCAGTGGCAGCAGGGACAGGGATCTTGGGAAGAGTACAGGGATGCTGCCCAGTTGGGTAGGGATGAGGTCAGGAAAGCCAAGGTGTGGCTGGACTTGAACTTGGCAAGGGATGCAAAGAATAACCAGAAAGGCTTCTACAGGTAGGTCATCCAGGAAAGGAAGGTTAAAGCAAGCATTCCCCCCGATGAGTGTGAGAGGCAAACTGGTAACAACAGGCGAGGGGAAGCCTGAGGGTATCAACAACTTTTTTTGACTCGGTCTTCACTGGCAATCTCTCTCCTCACACCTCCCAAGTGGAAGGACCACAAGATGGGGACCCGGGGGACAAAGCCCCTCCCACTCTAAGTGAAGACAAGGTTCTCAACCACCTGAGGAACCTGAACATACATAAGTCTATGTGACCTCATGAGATGCATCCCAGAGTCCTTAGGGAATTGGCTGATGGAGTTACCAAGCCATTCTCCATGATATTTGAGAAATCCTGGCAGTCCGGGGAAGCCCCAGGTGACTGGAAGAAAGGAAACATCACACCCATTTTTAAAAGGGCAGAAAGAAGGATCCCGGGAACTACTGCCCTGTCAGCCTCACCTCTGTGCCTGGGAAGATCATGGAACAGATCCTCCTAGAAGAAATGATAAGGCACATGGAGGACAGGGAGGTAATTCAGGAGAGTCAGCACGGCTTTACCAGGGGCAAGTCCTGCCTGACCAATCTGGTGGCTTTCTACAATGGAGTGACTACATCAGAGGACAAGGGAAGAGCTGTGGACATCATCTATCTTGACTTCACCAAGGCCTTTGACACTATCCCCCATAACATCCTCCTTTCTAAGTTGGAGAGATAGGGGTTCGATGGGTGGACTGTTCAGTGGATAAGGTGAAAGGGCTGACTCCCTGGCAATCTCTAAGACCTTACTGTGATACATAAAAGCTTTACTTGTATTTTCTTCTTTTTTTTTCTTCTCTTTGTTTGTACGGTCTTAGTTATTTACTGAGTAGAATTGACAATGAGATGTCTCACATGTAACTTCTGGCCTGACAAGATTAAACAGGACGTGAGATAGCTGGTGAAGCTTCCTGAGTAGATCACTGATAGCAGGAACTCAGGACACCTGGATCAAGATAAGCACCCAAGAATTGGTCTAAACCAACCCTCTTGTAGAATTCTGGGGCCAAGGATGGATGACCTAATTCTATGACCATATATGGACAAAGGAAGCCCAAAGCTCAACTAGCAAATACTGTGAGGAAGATAATGGAACAACCACTGGAGGAAGGAAACAACCGCTGAGAGGACTGATAATGACAACAGGACATGAGATGGCAGCAAGAGACCGCGGAGTGTCGAATTATAGCCCTCTACTCTGGTCCTTAGAGAGGCCTGGACTTGTGCGCTGGGATTTCAAGATAGGCATGCATATGGGCGTGTCTACGTTAATTGTCCTGGGAAACATGAACTATAAACTCCTTTGGAATGCTTGGGGGGGGAGCAGCTATGCTGGAAAATCCCCAGTTCTGCCCCAGCATTGTAAATAAAGAATATTTTAAGAATCATATAATCATAGAATCACTATGGTTGGAAAGGACCTCTAGGATCATCAAGTCCAATCTTCATCCCAACATTTCCCTTACCACTAAAACATAGCCTCAAGTTTTTTTGAACAC
The DNA here is from genome assembly GCF_000691845.1 of Merops nubicus. Taxonomy (NCBI): domain Eukaryota; kingdom Metazoa; phylum Chordata; class Aves; order Coraciiformes; family Meropidae; genus Merops; species Merops nubicus. The sequence continues at coordinate 6,298 of NW_008594214.1, read as the reverse complement.
CTCCAGGGATGGTGACTCCACCAACTCCCTGGGCAGGCTGTTCCAATGCCTAACCACTCTCTCAGTGAAGAAATTCTTCCTCATATCCAATCAAAACCAAAAGAACCCTTGCTGTTGAGTCTAATTTCTTTGTTTCAAAGGAATTGTTTGCATGGTCACATCCAGAGGGTAGTGGTCAATGGCTCGATGTGCAGATGGAGATGGGTGACAAGTGGTGTCCCTCAGGGGTCTGTGTTGGGACCTCGTGAGGTTCCACAAGGCCAAGTGCAAGGTCCTGCACCTTGGTAGGGGAAACCCCCAGTATCAATCCAGGCTGGGGGATGATGTGATAGAAAGCAGCCCTGCAGAAAAGGACTTGGGGGTACTGGTGGATGAAAAGCTGGACATGAGCCAACAGTGCACTCGCGATCCAGAAGGCCAATCATGTACTGCGCTGTATCAAAAGAAGTGTGGCTGGCAGATCAAGAGAGGTGGATCCATTCTAACAGGTCCATGTCTTTCCTGTGCTGAGGACTCCAGAGCTGGACACAGCACTACAGGTGAGGTCTCACCAGGGCAGAGTAGAGGTTTAGACTAGATCTTAAGAAGAAGTTCTTCAGTACAAGGGTGGCGATACTCTGGACTAGATTGCCCAGAGAGGTTATGGATGCCCCGTCCCTGGAGGTATCAAAGGCCGGGTTGGATGAGGCCTTGAGTGACCTAGTCTAGTTGAGAGGCATCCCTGCCCATGGTAGAGAGATTGGATTAGATGATCTCTAGGGTCCCTTCCAACCTAAGCCATTCTATGATTCTATGATTAAGATAACCTCCCAACAAGGCTCTTTACACAGCTCAGGCCAATGACTGACTGCCCTGCATAGCTCCAACCAGGGGTATATCCTGCACACACAGCTAGAGGAGTCAATGCAGATGTAGCCTTGCCCCAGGCAAGTATGACAGTGATCCCACTGCAGTATGGGCTGCCCATCCACTACTCCACAGCAACCCTGGCTCAAGTTTACATCATCTTCCTACAGTGCCTGATGAACCATGAACTTCTCAGCAAAGGATGGTCAAGACTGAACAGTACTTCCAGCTAAACAAATCCGGCTTTGCAAACACTTGCCAAATCCTGCTGATATTCCTTCAAATTAGAGGGACAAGATTATGATTCATGAGGGCATTGAGCACAGAATTAGTAGGATGTAGTCACTTTGAATCACATCCCAAGCAATGCAAGCAGCACTCAAAGGCAAGCGGGGACTTTGACAGGTATTTACTAGCAGCCAATAGGTTTTGCAGAGCATCATACCAGATTAGTCTAAAAAAGAACAATTCAAAGACAGGTCAGCCTGGTCCCTCCTACTCCAGAAGTCTCCATCACTTCTGTGTGCTGAAAATCCTAGAGGGACCAGAAGCATGGACTTAGAATAAGACTGTAAAATTAATTTCAAAAAGAGCAACCACAGCAAGAAGCTGGTTTCAGCAAATTCTCCAAGCAGCCCGTTTCATAGGATTCAAAGTAGGAGGATGGTAACACAGCATCATGCATGGCAAAGCCTACCTTATGATTTCAGCATACTCCTTGTCTTTTCCTTTACTGTCCCTCCATTTCCTGAACATGACTGACGCATCCACATTGGCAGGAGAGAATGTGTTTGGCTCATTAAGCAGAGAGATTACACTCAGTAAGATAGTCCTGAAAAACACAACCATGACAGCAGAGTTAGAGCTAACACATTCATGAATTCTGGATGCCAACAATTTCTTTAGATGATATATCAGAAACAAGTTTAAAATCAAAACTTAAGGATAGTTAAGGATAGCTAAGGATAATAGTTGAAGCAAGAGCAGATATTAATGAACCTCAGACCCTGGCCATCAGCATAGGGAAGATGACACAATATAAACCTCAAAGACCTAATCTGATGACAGACTATGACATCTGTGGATATGCTTGTGATGGAGCAAGCAGGCAAAGTTTGCATTAGACTAGAATTCAGCTTGTGCACACCAACCCATGCAGGGTTGGAAAGCCTGCTCGGTGAGCCTGTTCCTCACGACATTCAGCCTCCCAGCAGAAAGCCAGGCTCTTTGCCTACCCCATGTAGGGAGGACCACTATGACCTAAGGCCATCAGATGAGGCTGCACTGCCCCACAGTATGTTAAGAGGTTGGAGTTGTGGCCAGGTCTCTCCTCTCCTCAGCCTGTGCACCACTAAGGCTGGTGTAGCAACAATTGAGCACAGCAAGGGAAAGACAGTGCAGATGTTTTTCAATATCCAGGCAAGCTGTTAAGGGCCCAGCAGAATTCAGCTGCTGGTACTCAGCAAAGGCAGCATGAGCCAATCATGTAACCCCTGGCAGATAGATAGCCTTCCTGGATTTCTAGAAGCAGCAGAGAGCTGCTAGCTGCCTCTTTCTGCTGGCATTTGCCAGGGGCAAACACCACCTCCCTCACTTAAGACTCTTCTGCATTTCCTACAACCCTTTGTACTTCAGAGATTCAGCTCTTCGCTGCTCACACAGTGCCACAACCAGCACAAAACTCAACAGCTATTCCCATCAGGCAGCTTTACACATGCAGCCACCTGGTTGTTCCACTGCAATAGCTTCACATGTCTGAGGTGGTGCTGCTGGCAATAGCTTTTGATTTAAATGGAAGGGAAGAACAAGAGACAAGGAATAAGTCTTGAAATCCAGCACTACATAGCAACTGCTTTGCAGAACTTCGAATTAAAGGAGATTACAGCTACAGCTGTACTTGCATTGATATAGGAGCAGCATGTGCTGAGCACATCTACTAGATCATATATCTGGGACACAATTCCAGGAAATGCTTGGTCATTTGGATGCAGAGTTTCTTAAAAAGTTTTGAGATTAAACACTTCTGTTTGTCCAGACTGTTTAGCACAGCTATCAGGATAGTGGTATACAATTTACTTTCCAAATTATATAATTCATTAGGAAAAAGAACAGCAGCTCTGGAAAAAAAAAATGTCTGGTCAGACTGGAATGATGGGCAGAAAAGGGATCATCTTCTACTTCATTTCAAGAATTCATTTAAGAGCCTTTGATTCTCAGAAAACAGGCTGTAAAGCCAGCATGTCAGTTCCAGCATCATTGCAGCAGCTTTACTGTAAAGCAAGCAAAGTCTAGGGAAGGCTGAAGACAGGAATTTGTGTCTGGATTTAGCATCTGCTCTACCACACATCCATCAACAAAGTGAGGAGAAGCTGGTTTCTACTATGGTGCCCCCCAATTCCAAAGTCAGTTCAAAGCTACTTACATATATATACACCAATGCAACTTTCTATTAGAGGTGAGGTGCTCTGCACTCTTTGTTCCCAACCATCACATTAAATCAGTTCCATCACTGATGATACCTTAAGAGCTGGACAGTCTCCTCTGACTCAAACCCTACTGCTGTGGGTAAAACAAGGTGAACAAGGTACAGTAACAGGAAGGGATCCCAGCACATGGGATCTGACAGGAGCAAAGCTACAAAATAGTTCAACTACATGCAACTGAAAACACCCTCAGCATCAAATTCAAACTGCACCAGATGGGATACAGACTAACCCCTTCCAGTATTGTTATGGATCTGTTTCTCCTTCAGGCAAGGCTGTTCTAGCATGTTGCTTCATGCAAGTTGTTTGCACGAAGAGTGGGAATTTCAAGCCCATCTTCTGCTTTCTTATATACCCCCACCCCATTCTGGAAAACAGTGTGCTCATCAGCTGCCATGCCACTTTAAGCGTTTACAGTGGTGTTATCTTCAGAGTGAGTCCCTTTATCAGCAGAGAAGAGAAGCCAGTAGAGGCTCAATAAATCAGACCTATTAAATGCCTATTTCTCACCATGTATCAACAAAAGACTCAGATATGAATGAATTTAATCTAAACAAAACCAGATATTACATAGAGCATCTGGGGCTCCCAACCAGCACATCTTGTAATAGACCTTGTTGAAAAGAAATGTTTTTTTTTCTGGTTTTTTTTTTTTTTTTTTTTTTTTCC
>NW_008594214.1:0-2256 GCF_000691845.1 Merops nubicus | reverse complement strand
TCATAGAATCATAGAATCCTTTAGGTTGGAAGGGACCTTCAAGATCATCAAGTCCAACCATTGAGCCATTAGGGCTCTAAAGTCCTCTGCTAAAACAGATCAGAATCTGTCAGGGCTGGAAGGGACCACAAGGATCCCCCAGTTCCAACCCCTCTGCCATGAGCAGGGACACCTCCCACTAGATCAGGCTGCCCAGAGCCTCATCCAGCCTGGCCTTAAAGACCCCCTTTGTCCTAGCACATTTTTATTCTCCAGTATAGAATAGAGGTTTTGGCTTAGGCTGTACTGATAGTAACATTAGACATCTGGACAATTTCTGCAAGCAACCCTATCTTCACAAGATACAGATGTACCAACATCTTGAATATTGTGCTCAGTTCTGGCCTGAGCACCTCAAAGGACAGAGCGAGGACGAGGGAAGAAATGGAGAATGGCAACTGTCCTGTGTTGAGCTATGATAAAGTTAATTTTCATAGGAAGCTGGGAGAGGGCACAGCCAGAATATCAAAGGAAGAGGGAAACTGTGAGGGGAGAAAGGAGCATGATTTGACTGAGCTGCAGCCTGGGGCCAGGTAGAGTCCCATTTGAGGCAGTGAGCAGTCATGTTGTATATCACTCATTTTATATATTATTTCATTAGTATTATTGTTATTGCTGTTATTTCCTCTCTTTGTGGTGTTCTATTAAACTCTCCTTATCTCAACCCATGAGGCTTTACCTTTTTCTCCCTATTCTCCTTCCCATCTCACTGGAAGGGGAGGAGGGAGTAGAATGAGCAAGTAAGCAGCTTCGTGATTCTTAGTTGCCAGCTGGGGTTGAACCACAACAGTCCTTTTTGGTACCCAACATGGGGCACGAAGGGTTGAGATAATGACAAAATCTGCCCAAAGTGCATTAAAATAATTTTATCATATGCTCTTTTTATGTTAAATAGTCCATGGTCACAATGTTGGTCCATTTGTTACCATGGTTGTGTTATATAAATACTGTGTATTCCCTGTGGTTGTTTATCATCGCTGGGAAACGGATCAGGACTCATGTTGCTGTACTGGTTGTTGTCAGTCTATGATGTGGTTACACCACTGGTCACAAAGCTAAGCTGGTACGTGTATGTGGCATTGTCATTTGTTAGTGATCTCACCCAGTCTATGGGCAACACGAGGAGGAAACTGTCTCAGATTTTGAAAAGTTTGAATACCCTTGGGATGCCCAAACCAGCATGCTCTTGTTCCTATGTCTTCTCAATGTGTCCCAGGTCCTCTTCAGGGTCAAACAATATCTTTTCAAGAACAGCACCCAGAGATCTGCCTCAGGGCTGGATAGTTATGAGTGGCAGGGTGTGGGGGAGAGTATGGGCAAGTGCCTAGGGCAGTGGTCACCTCCAATAATTTGAAATTTCATCACGGAACAACTGCAGAACCCTAATAAATTAGTAAAATATTTGGGAAAAGTATATTGTCAACCTGGCAATCCCCAAGAAACACAAATCACGACAATGTGTTGGGGCCTTGCCTGCATCTACCGAGTGCTTCTCCACACTATTTAGTGACCTCAAGGACACCTTCTCTGATTTCTGGACCTAAAAACAGATGGGTAGGCACTGTAGCTGAACCAGAAAACCAACTTGAGTCAGTATCAGTTGTCCCTATACAGAAAAAAAAAAAAATCAGTTTGCTTAGCGAGGGATGAAGGTGAACCAGGGCCCTCATGAGAACAGGAGGAAGAGGTGGAACCCAATCCCTATTCCTGAGTGAGCTGTGAGATATACAAAAGGATTTTGGCAATTTTCCAGGCGAGTACATTGTTACTTGGCTGCTCCAATACTGGGATAACAGGACCAGTAGTTTGGAATTAGAGGGTAGGGAAATCAAGCAGCTGGGACACCTGCCAGAGAAGGGGGCATTGACAAGGCAGTTTGTTGAAAACAGACACAAGCCCTCAGCCTCTGGAGGCGACTCCTGTCAGGTGTGAAGGAAAGGTACCCCTTCAAGGAAGATGTTACACATCACCCAGGCAAGTGGACCCCCATGGAGAAAAGTATCTAGTACCTAAGAGAATTAGTTGTGCTGGAGGTGATTTATAGTGACCTGAATAACAAGCAGTTACCTACAGATCCAGATGAAGTTCAATGCACACAACCTGTATGGTGGAAAACTGTACAGAGCACACCACCATCATATGCCAACTCATTGGCAGTGATACCCTGGAAAGATGGCCAGGGAGGAATGGTGAATTAATTGACTGGCCAGCTCTGGC
>NW_008594213.1:121547-134609 GCF_000691845.1 Merops nubicus | reverse complement strand
TATATATTTATACAAAGTACTGATAAATGGCACAGATGCAAAGAGGTGGTAGATTCTGTGCAGTTGTGGCTCTAATGAAGATTTCTCTCACAGATATGGTTTTCTTTCTAGTTTCAAAAATATACATAAGTTTGTGCTAGGTTTTAGCATGAGAGGCTAAAGCTGATGGAGATTCCTTCATCCAAACATGACTTAAAACAACTGTGCTGTTCCTGTGTCATAGGAGGATAATGTTTCTTTCACTATTATCTACCACAAGGCCTGAAATCCCTTCATGACTGCTTTGTGTTTCAGAAAGGATGAAACCTAGAAATGGTAATGCAGTAGACAGGAAGCATTTCTGTGTAGCTCATCAGCAAGCCAGTTTAGGTTTTCAAAGGGATTTAATTCGGGTGAAATTCAACCCCATGGTCAATGAAGCACTTACATTCCTCCCAAAGCTCAGCAATAAGGCATAGCCACTGAGGGGTGAGAATGTCAGGCAGAGATTTCCCAGGGGGGGATACGCAGGCTGTGACACCCCACTGGCACTGCAGAGTGATGAGTGGGCTCTCACATGTCACCCAGGCCCAACAGCACATCTCTCTGTTTCAAACCAGGGTCACCAGACCTTCTGGTGGTGTGTGCTGTCCCACTGCGGAGCTGCTACTTCAGGCACTGTGCAGAGACACCCTGCGCTCTCTTCACCCCTTGGGTCTGTGTCTCAGGCTTTTACAGCCTTGTAAGCCCATGAGATGCAAGTTCCTGGTCAACCTTTCCTACAGGATGTCCCCAGCAGTAGGGCGGCTGCTCTGGAAGTAGCACTGGATCACAACCAAACAGGACCTCCCAGCAACGTTACCACCAACCTCTTCCTCCACTCAGTGCCAACATATCAAACAAGCTCTCATCCCATAAACCAGCCCAGCCTTGCCTCATGCATGGAAGGCTGATACTTGAGAAGCCTGTTACATCACGATGCTGTGAGACACAATTACACACCTTTGAAATGTACCCAGCACCTATTGCATCATGAGAGATGTACCGAGAATATGATTAGAGAAGGATAAAAGGTGTTTCTTTAATAACGCATTAGCCAGTGTGTTTAATGGATGTATTTTAAATGCCAGCTGCAGACAGGGCAAGGTATATTTCAACACACATTAGCTGATCAAGGGAAACCTCAAGAGGAAGTGTAAAGAGAACAAATGAACTTGGCAAACTGGAGAATCCAAGCCACAGAGAATTTAATGGGAATTAGGGCCCTAATTCAGCAAGGTATTTAAGACAGGTTTTTAAAGGTAATTAGTGAGTTAAACATTTCAGTATCTTTAAAAAACTCATCCACCAACATGTTATGATCTCTGTGTTCAGATCCATCCCTGTTCACTTCAGCAAGGCAAGCAGCACTAAAATGCTCTGTTGAATCAGGACCTAAATCAAATTTAACAGGCTAATCCAGTAATTATCCAAAGCCTATACAAACCACTAAAGGAAGATTCTTCCTCCCATTTTCAGGCTCTAGAGCCCTCTTCTGAAATCACTTCTCAAAATTTTATTAAATTCTGTGTGTTAGTTACAAAAAAAAAAAAAAAATTAAAAAAATCCATAACTAAGTTATCATTCTGTGTCAAATTCTGTCAGACCTTTTAAGAGCAGAGGTTTGAATTTTAAACAGCAGAATCAATAATCAACCACTGTACAATAATTTGGAGGTTTGCAACACAGAAGTATCCACATGACACATAGAAATGATGTTTCATAAACACCTCTTCTCCCGTTTTATCTGCTTAGGAACACAACTCACAGTTGGCTCCAAACACTAACCCCTCAGGAATCTTAGAGGAAGAGGATATGAGAAGAATCTCAGATACCATGGGGATGGACACTCACAAATCAAATCTACTGAGTCTTGCCCTCAGCAAGTGAAAGTGGCAGAGAATTAGGGCAAGTCTCAGCTGGGTGGGATTCCCCTACTCCAACCAGCGCCCATAAAAAATATTTGCAGACATATTTTAAGAAGGAGCGAGAGGGATTGATAAGCTGAAGAGGAGACCTTTGATACTCTCTAGTTCCTTCACCCCTACAGTAAAAGCAAAAGCAATCTTGGCCAGATCTTGAGAGAGTGAGAAGATCAGATACTGGGATATTACTTTAAAGTGTCTCCAGAAGAAGTGGCTCACTCCCCACACTGCAATGAAAACCTGATAAGAATCGTGCTCAACAAAGCTTCAAAGTGCCCTGGTTGTTGGTCTTGCTGCACGAGGACCTGAATCTCCTCTTAAGGGAAAAAGTCCACATGTAAGTGGCGGCTGCAGCAAGAAGGTGTGATGGCATCCTGTCCCCTGTCACCTTGGTAGCCTCAGGGAGCAGCAACCTCCACCGCTGCCTTGCTTCCCTCTCTTGCAGCCCCCACCCTGCCACCAGCAAGTGTTACCCTCAAACAAAGTTGAGAGTATTTTTTCAGTAACAGCAGTACAGGAAATGTCTTGGTCTGTACTGCAAAAATAACCACTTTGCAGAGAAGAGCCCCTTCATGCTTGTCAATAGCCCCAGAGGTGCTACTCTCAGTATGCACAAGTGTAAGAAATCAGATTACACATCTTTTACTCCCTTCAGTATGATAGGTAAGGTTTAGGGGGAGGTGGGGTTTTGGTGAAAATAGTCTTGCTTTCAAAAAGGCATTTTAAACTACATTTTTATTTTCTAGGGCAAATAATCGTATGCTTTGGGCCCAACTTAGGCTACAAAGCATCAAATACAGCTATTTGATTGAATGTGTGAAAACATCACATTCCTGAACAAAATTGTGCTGTTAAAACTAACCTGCACTGGTGAGAATTATGCTGACAAAACCCACTCATCAGCTTGCAGAAGAGTTGTTGATGTGATTCTCCTGCTGCTGGTTTCACAGTGAAGGAGAGTAGATGATATTGGTGGTATAACTGGTATTACGCAATACTTTAGGCTGAGGTGGGATCCTTGGCTCACTGAACGCCGTAAGATACAGTTGAAATGTCTTTACACAAAATGTTCCTGGCCAGCAGCTCTGCTGGCAGAGTGCTTTGTGTGCTCATATATACTGCCTAGTGCCCTTCAGGAAAAACCACCAACACTTGCTTCTGCAGTGGGTTGAAGTATGAAGCAGGGGAAATTGGACATGGGATGCTCTACTGCAGGATCAGTAACCTCCTCATGGGCAGGGCAACATCTTCAGCCCACTGAACTGCATCTGGAAGAAGGCAATTATGTACAACTTCTTTGAGAACGTAGCTTGCACCAGGAAAACTTCACTTTGGCTGCCTAGCCTTTCTCACCAGCCAAGCAAAATCAGGCAGGCATCACATGAGTTTTTCATCATGTTTTTCATCATATTCCCAGCCACCATGACAAGATCCAGAGTGTGTTTGTGGCCTTATTCTGCATTCACATGGGGAGTTCTATGGATGTGAATGTATAAGTATAATTTTTAATGTAAATTTTACTGTGCAGGCAGTGAAGTGTGAGGGTTTTGTCCACACTGTTTCCCCCTATCAACAGATTTCTTGTGGCTTGACTCCACTGTCCTGCACAGTGGCAAGAAATACAAGGTATCAAAGACCCCCCCATGCCCTATTTGTACATACTATGTTCAGCACAAGGCGGACTGTCTACAGATAGTCCTTCTTCATCTAGAACTGGCTCTGCTGATTGCCCTTGCTCAAAAGCTGCAGGTGACCCTCCCTCAGCTCCAGTGCTGCAGCAGAACATGCTGGTTCTCCCCCCTCCAATTCAGTACCACCAGCAGGTCTGTTTCAAACCAACTACTTGGACTGTTTTGAGTAATCTGGTACAGTCTACCACCTTTTTTATAAACCCCTCCACCAGCAGTCCTTGTTGAAACCTGTCTTTGGCAGGGGGTTAATGACAAACAGGCAGGCATGAGTTAAAACAGATATTGGTAGCCAGCAGTTGCTGTAGCTGGAAGGACGCTGGCAGCTCACCTCTGTGCTTAGTGACAACATGGAAACTGTGGAAACTCATTATAGCAGTAGCTTGCCCTGGTCTTCACTTCAGTGATCAGCATTGGAGGTCTTGTCCCTGGACTGCCCACTGGGACTGTTCCTAAATGGGTATGAGTGAAACAGCAGTAAGAGCAGAAATGTTGGGAGCTCGGTTCATCAGAGTCCAGTGGTACAGTTAAAATGGGCTAACACTTAATCAAAATCTGTGGAAATCTCAAAATCTAGGGGGAAAAATTACAATGTTCCATTTCAGAAGAGCTGTAGAAACCTAAAAAATGTCCTTGGGGCACAGAAATGGGAAAACAACAAAACCAAACAAAACACAGAATATTGAAATAAGCAAATATTTGACTGGTGGCTTCTATTGCTTCTTCATAAGGAAATTCTATGATTTTTGACGGACTGACCCAATCCAGACTTTCAGAGTTGAAGAACAGCAGGTGCTCACTTCTGAGAGCCTGGAAGAAAAGCCTGGAGGTATCAGTGCCCCAGTATAAGCTGAGATGTTCAGATTTTCCATACTCCCAAGAGCATAGTGGTGCTACGAGCAGTAGTTCCACAACCTGGTGACACACCAGCTCCATTTCACTGCATCTGTGGTGATGTGTTGTCAGAGATCCCAAAAGTTCTAGAAACCACAGCCTTTTGAGCTGTGTACAAGTGATATGTGCTCTAGGATGCATTTTCTGGAAGCCTGGGCTCCTCACTGTCATTCAGGAAGAAGGGAAGAGGCTACACAGCTTTTGACAGAAGTCTCCTTGGTCAAAACCTGTGAAGTGAGTAATGGCAGCTGATCATTTTTCCTGTCTTTCTTTCTGAGGAGCCCATGAAGTCCTGGAAGAAACAAGGAGCCCCACATTCTAAGCTTCTATGCACCTGATGAGTCCAAAAGACAACCTAGACCCAAGTGCTGGGAATACCAGGGTCAAATCCTGCCTCCACTGCTGAACTTTTCTGTGGCCTTGGGAAGAGAGCATCACTTGCCTTGCCTAAGCTTCTGCAAAACACAAGAACATCTGAATTACCATTTTAAAGCACATGGGTGCCATAAAGTACCATGTAAAGAGCTACTCCCACAAGTTAAGCTTTGCAGAGATGAACTTACGGGTAATTGATTGCTGTCAACTTTGTTTTTAGTGTGGATTTCATGTATACCTTTTCCAAGAGAAATGTTTCTTTTTGTGGCTGTTGGTAACTCAAAACTATCAGGTTTGTTTTCATGTGTTGGGCAGAAAGTATGAGCAGGTTGTGTGTCCTACAAAACTTACAAGAAATCTTTACAAGTGCCCATTGACACCTTGTATGAAACTGCATACACTAGAGTAGGCATTTCTTCTGGCTTTCTATTAAGAAAGTGGAAGGGAAATACCTTTTGTTCTCTGGTGAGGGTTTAATTTATGTGCAAATGTTCCTTGGGCTTCCTATGAATGGGAAACCAAATGTGGTGAGGGGAAAAGAAAAACCCAAACAACAATATCCACCCCCTGACTCCTCCCTCAACCTGGCACATAGAAGAACCATGAACTTTGATTTTTATCAAAACATTTCACATTTCTGGTGCTTTTAAGCAGCATATATTTGATTAAATAACTCAGCAAACATGAGTGAAACGGAAAATTTAAAAAAGCAAGCAGTTCACAAAAATGTATTGCAACTGGAGCAGGCCTGCAGGAAGGATTAATAAATAAAGTCACTAGTCTGGGCCTAAAAGTTCATAAGTAACTGCTGACATGAGTTCATTAGGAGGAGATGCTTGAAAAGTCCTTCACTTCCAGAAAGCAGTAAATTGTAAAGGATTTCTGGAGCCACTTTCAAAGACAGATGTGCAGGAGAGCAAAAGGTGAATTAAAGCCAATTATAATTACATAAATGTAGTTTCATACATTGTAGAATGTACAGTAATAGTTACATAAATAATTTTGAAGACCTAAGTATTATCTGCTCCAGGTCTCATCCCCAATTTTGGGACAAAATGTAGACCTGCTTGCCACTGAAAAAAAGCTGCTAGAAGTACAGACAGGGAACTCCAAGTACATCATGACATCCCTGCCACTAGAACAGATACCTGTGAATAGGCAAATGTGCTCTTCAACACCAAGACCATTGAAAAAAACAATCCAAGCTGTGCAGCATTGAATAAAAATTCGTAGTTAATGAATCTCAGCAGATATTTTTTATCTTTTCAGCCTCTTGAGTTAAATGATTTCTTTGCCAGATGATGGCTTTAACAGCTATGAATTGCATTTTTTTTCTCTGCAGTTCTCATGCAGTCTGAGCATGCATTTCACTTGCTTTCAAAGTGAATAAAAAGAATAAGAAATAAGTCTTTTTAAACCTTCTATGTCTAAAATCTTTAGCAGTCCTAGAACACATTTCTCGCCAATCCTCATTTTGCTTAAAGATCTCCTAATATCTACATATATATATGCATCAGAGCTTTATGTGTCAAGCATACATTTAGTACACTAATGTTGACTAGAGGTAGTGGTAAGGCTGGCCATGGCCCAACAGCAGATCTTCTTCTCTGTGACCAACAACTTTGGAGTCTGGTCTGTGGGAGGAGTAATTTGTGTGTAGATTTCAAGGTTTTAGAACTCATTTCTTCATCTAGCACCCCCTCCCTATCACAGTGGTTGCAAAGTGGGCAGACTTTCTTGCAGCTTCTACCGTGGCTGTAAGAGAAACAGACCATACCTGGTTCCCTTAATTTAGTGTTTCAGTATTACTTCTAATTTTTTGGTCCTTATTGGCATTCTTTGCATCTCGTATCCTGTGGTAGGTACGATGAAACAGCATTTTGGGACATTAGGATGATTAAAAAGTTCAATATATAGAGATGTAATACCACATTACCCTTACCCCTATGTCACAGCAGGCAGTCACCAAATGGATGCCTGGGTCTAGTCTGTTGCCACCCGCAGCCACCCCTCACATCAAATCTCACAATCACCTTGAAGAAACAGGTCTGTTTGAAGAAAACTAATCTTTTGTTATTTTTTTTTTCTTGAGTGTGGTTAGTTTCCATGCCAACCCACCACACATTCTCATGATCTGCAGATGCTATGGGAGGGAGGGGTAGGAATATGTGAGTGGGGGCAAAGAGGGGAAAGTAGGTTACATCAGATTAAATTGACCATAAAACTGCACCCCAAATCCCCAGTGGGACATCTAAATCTACTAACACTAGGCATCAGAAGTCTGAATGAGATGCTGAATTATGTGAGAATCCATGAAGGCATTTTGCCATATAAAAAGAAACCTGAAGGTTTGAGGAGTTTTAGCTAAGAGTTTCAAACTTCGCATCAGACCTGAGGGAACTAAGGCTGTAAACCAAACAGTGAAATTAATGATCAATGGTTTATTTTAATGAAACAAAGATCATTTATTTCCAAGAATAATACCAATCAACCTGCAGTATATTAATATTTAAAGTCTGAAACGGTGTTAAAATGGAGAGTAAGGATGTTTTATCAGCAATAGTCCTTGTAAGTTATCCCTATCATTAGGATCTGTTTTTCATTAAACTTGTGAAGTTAATGTTTGACATCTCTATGATACGGTAATAAAGTAAGTACTATTTTTACTAGCTACATAAAATGTACCAAATGTTACACAGGGTACCTAGCCTATAGGCATAGTTCACACAGCTTACATGATTTTGATTTAAAGAGAATCCAATTAAAGAAAATTAATATTTATGTTTTTGTTAGAATAAAAGATTTTTTTAAAACTCTAAAAGCTCTTACTAGAGATCTTGCATTTCATTGTATAAAATACATTAAAAAACTGTTAAAATTTCTATGATGAAGGTTGCAAAGAAGAGTAATGAAGGGTGCTTATCTTGTACCTTGTCTTTTGTGCCAGATAGGCAAACAATACTTCTATAATCATCTGAAGACCTTTCTGGTACTCAGGGACGTGTTTTAGCAGTGGACTTGATAGAGTTTGGTTAATGGTTGGACTTGATCTTAAAGGTGTTTTCCAACCTAAATGATTCTATGATTGTGTTCTACACAACTGCAGAAAGCTGAACCTTACAAAAGAACGAGCATTTAAATGGCCTAGATTTGTCTCCATATTTATTATCAATATGCAATATAAAGTAGAACTTGGCAAGTATTTTTGTAATATATACAGTACTACTGATAACTTTGCTGGAATATAAGGTCCTGTCAACACACAGACTTTCAAAAAGGATTTTGATAAATGTCAGTTCAGAAAATAGCTAGAGGATAATGTGCTTTATCAGCTAGATCTGTCAGAAACATGGTTGCAGCACACACAGAGAGTTTGAACTAATTTTAGCAATTAGTTCAGGTACTGATGCTGAAGCTGATGCTGAAACATGCGAATTCCTGCCTGTGCCTATGCTAGCCCTATTAAGGACAGCTTGAGTGTCTCTGCAGATACTCACAGGTACACTCTAGACTAAGCCAGAGAGACTTTTGAAGCTAAGGTCAGGAGGAGATCCAGAAGTATTACTTCAGCTCAACAGTAAACTCTGGAAATACTGAACTCAACAGGATGGCAGCAAAAGTGTAAAATTAAAGATGTGCTTCGCAGAATCACAGCCCATAAGATGAGCTAGCACTATCATATGACCCGCTGACAACTACAAGTCCATTAATATTTTGAGAACTGACCCCTTGAGGTCAGAATTCTGCACAGAAATGTGCCTGCTTTTGCAGCTTCATGGATGAAGAGCGTAAGAAATTTTTTGAGTTTTGCACCTGCCAGAAGGGAATCCTATTGCCCCACATTTTCATGTTGCAGAGCCACTTGCCCTTTCCCACTCACACTGATATGAGACATAAGCTCATCATGCTTATGCCACTAGACAGATGGGACCTTGATGTCTGAACCAAGTGCTCTCTTACAGAAAACTGGGCCACTCTTGCTGAACCTGATAGATAAAATATTTATGAAAGGTGTGAGGAGCTCATTTGTTAAGATGTGACTGGTGTTAGCAGAGTGTCTCTGACTGACATGAGTAATTAATTAAAAATACACTGAACTGCCTCACACAGAATACAGATTGGAGGAGGGAGGTCCAGGCTAAACCTATGTTTCTCCTACCAGCAAATGGTACTGGAATCCTGTTGCTGGAAGACCATATTCTCTCACCATGATTTTCACCTTTGTGGCTCTGCTCTGAAAAACATAGAATTGCCATAGTATGAAGAAAAATAAGCATTTGTCCTTTGGCGATAGACTCATTACAATTTGCTGGTTCAGAAGAGCAGGAGAGGAAAGACAGGACCTGGCCACTGCTACACACCACTCCCTCCTGGCTTTCCAGTAAAAGTTTGACACTGGTTTCTACATAGAGTAGTTTTATGTATCAGAATTATGCATGTCCAAAAAGATAAAACATTTATCAAAGCTTCTAAAAGCTAAGGAATTGTGGTGAGGATGAAAAGCTCTCTATAACCCATGCATTTTCTGGAAAATAAAGCCTGTTGTGTTTAGAACAAGGATGAGAACCATGGCTATTCTTCATATCACAGTTGCATCTGCAGACCTTGAGAGTGTTATAACCTTTATTCAATAAATGTACCAAAGGAATGGAGAGATTAAGAGATTTGGCTGGGGGAAATGAGGATTTGGCAGCAGTGCTGACATGGAGGTGAAGTCTGCACAAGAGCCCTGCACTGCTCCATGCTAACTAGCGGCGTAATTCTTTGCTACCACACCCATGTTCAGGATGAACACCCTGCTCTAACCTTCCCTTTTGAGAAAGCTTACTTCTTTGGTTAGCTTATTGACATGTAAAGCAGAAATCTTAATCTTTCTCATCTTCATTTGAGCACTACAATTTGTTCCTTAGTGTGATATTATTAATTATGTAGCAACAAGGAGTCAATGGGAAATTTTCAGGCAACACCTATTCCGGTAAACTAAATAATGCCAGGCAAGGCAGCAAACTCAAAAAAAAAATAAAAATAAAAAATCCCCAGGCATAATTTAGATGCTTGCATGGACCAAAGACCATTCTCAACAGGCAGTTTGGATGCAGTCAACCCATCTGGTATGCTAAACCAGATTAGCTGTAGGAAATGGGACACTTGGACCCAGTGCCAGAGAATGGCCCTGGGTACAATTACTTGCCTGGACTTATATTCAATCCATGAGTGAGGGAAGAACAAGGCAATTTGTTAGTGGTTTCAAAACTGTATTTATCATTGTCATGGTCAGACATAAATAAATGCACAGGATGTTGCTATCACTAAGTACCCTTGATGCCAGATCTCTGTGGCTATGTCTGTATTAAGTAAAAAAACACCAGAGTCTCTCTCTGGATGGGATGGCTGATGCCCAGACAGCTTAGACTGCTCTCCTTGATCAGGCTGCCAGCTGCTGAGCCATCAGCACAGGTTGCCCCCAAATCATGCCAGAAAGCTATCCAGGAGAGCCATCCATGGACAATGCTGTGACTGAGATTTGGTCCATCTCCTGACCCTTCATGTTGGCAGCTTATACATAGCTCTGTGCTCTGGAGCTCTCTGCAAATATAGATAGTACAACAGGAGGAACACTTACTGAATACCTGTAGTACGGTATACTTAGAGTATACTTTGTTCTCTATTTTCTAGCCATGGCATCAGCTCAGCGGTGTGAGGTCCTTGCATTTCCACCTCATCACAAAACACCTCCGACAGTGAATGAGGCAGGTGGAAACAGTCCAGGGCTCCAAAAGGAAAATCCCTTCTGTGGGAATCAGGAGGTCCCCAGCCATGGCCTGGTTTTGTGTTGATTCAGCACTACAAAAAACATTTCTGTCCTTGTTCAAGAGATGCAGAAATTTTTTTAACATGTTTAGGTGCAGGGCTAGAAAGTAGGTCAGGTAGAATAAGTGTGACAAGACAGGCCACTCACGGAGAGGTGGAAAGTTCAGCTATTCTGAGTCCACTTGTGACAAGTTTAGATTTGGCATCTGCTGATCGGGATCTCTCAAACATCTTCCTCCTTCTCAAACTTCAACCTCCTCCTGAAAGGACAGTGTGCCTGTGTTTGTCCTTAAAACATTTAGTGAAGTTAACGGTAGAAACAAAAAGATTTATTTTGGGAGCTGAGTATTCCATTAACTAAGCAATTTCAAGGCACTTAGGAGAGCATAATATGGCAGTTTCAGAAATTACATTTAACGTTACACAGTCAGTTTTAGGGCACTTCATTTTTAACTACAGTATGTTAATGAGAAATATCTGATTAATAGTAAAGCTAACAACCCTGTGTGACATGATCCATGTCTATTAAGATGTATTAATGTAATGTAATGAAACATTTTCAAATCATAACATTATTTATTATGTAGGAACTACCTAAACTTAGTTTCATACAGAAATAAGCAATACCGGTGTTATTTGTTATTTTACTTATAAAATAGCCTTCAGCGTTCAGAAAGATCTCAATTAAAAAAAAAAAAAAATCCATAATTTTAAAAGTCATTGCTTAAAAGTGATACCAGTAAAGCTGCAAATATTGTACGATGTACAATACTGTAAGAAACCTACAAAACCCTGTTAAAACTCCAATTTTGAACCAAAACAGTTACAAGTCCGACCACTTATAAGCTACTGGATGCTAATGTAGAGTTCAGATGTTTCTGCAGTCTTCACAGGCACAGTGCCTGGATCACAGGCTCTGTATCACGGAGCATCTATAATTAAAGACCCCAGAAAGATTATTGTTCCCCAAGGAGGACCAACTGGTGCTCCACAGTGCTCAGGTACACTGGTATTGAAGGTCAGGAAAGCTCCCTCAGTGATTCAGTAGTTTCTGTTGTCACCACCACAAGACCCCGTTCAACATTCACACACTTAAGATTTCCCCCAATGCCAATTAGGGGTATCCATTTGAAAAGCAGTAACTTGTATACTTTATGTACTAAAAGTCTACCAACTCCTGACAATACTTTTCTTATTTTTCCCATAAATATCAAAAGCCTGGTGTGTTCAAAGTAGAGCCACACCGTGTGCTCAGAGACTTTCTTCCTAAGTGCTTGGATTCCCCGCTAGTGCTCCCATATCACAGAAACCTCTTTGACATCCTACTGCTAGCTCCAGCCTGCACACCCCCACTTGCTTTCCTGAAGCACAAAGGCATCACAGAACCAGCAGCACTTTGTTTTGGTCTGGCGCAAGCCAGGCCAAGCTTCAGAGATCAAAACAGACTTTCAGTTGCACACACCTACAGGCATCTTGCTCTGATGCTCAGAGCCATGAGACTCTCTTGGGAACAGACTTGCAGCACAAATTTGCCTACATGTGAGCTCTTTACACAGGGAGCACAGAATTGTGATAAATTGTGCAGTTAATAAAATTACAAAGGGTTTTTAGAATTATTTGGCATTGCTTTACAGGATTTTGGACCTAGGGAAGTCATTGACAGCTAAAGTGGGTATAAAGTACTTCTCAAATTAGAAAGGCTACATTTTACAATTAGAAATCACTCTGCTGCATTTCATATTCTTCATATCATATAGTGTACATTAATAATAATAATAATCAACAGATATTCTGTGTTACCTTTCACAGGAAAATATGACACATCTCTCCTACTGCCATGAAAACTTGTGAGACACCTTAACTTCTGGAGTTTCCTATCTTCTCAAGGCTTCATCTCACATGCGTCAGACTGTGCAAGTTCTGGGGGATTTTAAGTGTGACAGGAGGTGAGAGAGTTCTGGTTTTGTTTTGGCCTCTCTTTTTGAGGGGGATATTTGTTTTGCATATAATTTCATAAGTATTTTTAAGCACAAAATAAGGAAACAAGAAAATTTGGTGCAGCATCTAAATTTTACCAATCCTTATGCCTTTCAAAATATTTATTCCATATGAATTCTGTGGGTAAGTGTTTCCCTGGGGGTCTCCTCAGCTCTTGTCTGGAATCCCTCACACATGGAGGATACCTTCCTTTCTTTATATCTCACAGCCTATGTTCTTATTTGAGTTTCCCAGAGTTTGGTTCCTCTTCAAAATTATTGGCATAGCCGTAAGTCACGCACACAAGTCACCTCACACGTATTATGGGTTCAGTGGGGCTCTCGTATGAACTACTGGTGAAGCTCTCATGATAT
>NW_008594213.1:99081-121516 GCF_000691845.1 Merops nubicus | reverse complement strand
TAATTCAGCAGGACATCACATGCACATGTCTGTATTTATCCCTCTGGACACGTGTTTAAACACTGTGTAATAAGTGGTGCTTTTCCATCAAAATGGAAATCCTTCCTCTTTCTGTGCACTGTCCCTTAACTGCCACTGGCCACCCATCATTTCTTCTGGAGCCAATGCTCAAATGGGCCATGCTTGTACAAGAGTGAAACCAAAGAGAAATCAGGCCAAAGTGAAGGTCCTTAAAGAGACCTCAGAAATGTCAAGGGTCTTTGCAGCTAGTTCCTGGCTCACACAATTTGGTGTCTAATGGTCTCAATGATTTTTGAAAAAGCCTGCCATTCTTAGCCACATCCACAACATGAGATGAATTGACAGTACAGAAGCACCCAAACCAGTAGAGATATCACGCAGCATTTACCTATTTGCAGATAAAATCAGTTCCCAAAATATATGAGGCTTGATATAGAAGGTATTTGCAACCAGATCCAGAGGCATGAAGACATCTCCAGTTAAGCCATTCTTGGGCTGCTGAAGCCGACATATTGTTGTATCACACCAAGTGGATATGTTGGCTTCAGCTTTACAAATTCCCCTCTCACTCCAAGGGTAAACATGTCCAGAGGCATATGACCGTGGCTTACCAAAGTAAGTTTACTACCAGTAGGATGTGAACTATTTTGATTTGCACTGTAGCCTAACCCAGAACAACGAGGTGCCACAGGCAGCACAGGTATCATGCAAACCTGGCAGCAGAATTTTGGAAATTTCTGGCTTACAGATTCTGTCATTAAGCTCATCTTGTGGCCAAGATCATTTCCCAGCCCAGCCAATTTGATGCCCAGAGAAGGACGTCCACTTGTTGCATGCTCACAAACAGAAAAGAGCCTTTTTGAAGTATCTCTCAATGGGTTCTTCTCTTGGGCAGCAGTTTGTATCTCTTCTTTCAAGTAAGGGTGTGGGTAGGTTGGTTTTGGCCTTTTTTTGGAGGAGGGAGGGAGATGGGAAGGTACTCATAGCATGTGATTTCATTAGGCATGTGAGTAAAATTGTGAGTTTTGTGTCTTCCTCCTGTGAACTCCCCTCCCACTTACCTCATTGCTTCCGAGAAAGAAGCTGAAAATGGCTACTTGAGATTTTCCTTTCTGTCGAACTGAAAGTGAGAGAAAAGCTAAGACTTTCTGAACACAGCTGTACTTTCCTGATCAATACAAGCTGATCGAGAGCCTGAAATGCTCTGCACACAGCTAGAGCCCTGCATTTCCTGTCACTGCCCGAGGTGAAACCTTCCACTGCCTGCTGCGATGATTCATTTCCAAAACTTCAGTTAAGTTATCACAACGGCAGGTGACCTCTGATTTTCACCCGTGTCTTTTCCCCACCCTTGCTTTCTTTTATTCTTTTTCAATTAAAATGTGACTCACTGTGATGGAATTTCTTCAGAGTCCATCAACCCTAATCCTTTTCCTCCTCAAACCCTGCTCCTAATATATCTGTCACAATTTTTTTATTGTAAGCCTTAGTATTTGGTGCTGTCATTTTGTTGAGTATTTCTGTAACTTCCAGAAACTGAATTCCGAAGGGCTCTGTTGTGCCAGGTGCTGTACAAACATAATGAGACCTTCCCCTAGGAGCTACATTTGTAAAAGGTCTTTTGTGCTTTAATGATACTTTCTCTCTTTTTTCTTCTGTTTCTCTTGCTGGTGCTCTCATGAAACAGTAGTCTGGCTGCAAACTTGCCTTTTGCTACTCTCACAGCAAACTAGATTATCTTACTATGGACAGCAGAACCTCTCTGGATTTATACTCTGAGTAAATGACAGTAGGATGTCCTCCCCTCTTTCACTCATTAAAAATGAGTCACGATGAATGGCTGTGATAAGTGCAATAGAAAAATCTTTTTAAGTTGGAGGACAAATAAACCTTCCTCCTTTTCTTGATTCTGTGTGATGCTATCTGCTTTAAGAGACTTTAAGTGCTGTTTAGCTGTGCCGTGCATTTGTTCTGTTATATTCATCCATGCTTTCTGCTGGGATTTCAGCATCTGTTGGGGAGGAAATCTTGGAAGAAAGCCAAAAAAAATGTAGTAATATGTGTCAGCAATGCTCTTTTCAAGTCAGAACTGGACCACTAACACCATTTGATGGTAGTTACCCCACTGTAATGCTGCCTTAGACCACATCCTGGGAATGTGACACTGCATGTGCTCATCAGAGTTTGGAAGTCCTAACAATAAACTGCAGCACATTAAGCAAATTCAACAGGCTAAGTGATTATTTCTTTTTTTCCTAAAGAACTTTCTTATAAATTGCCCTATTTAATTAAGAGACTACCAAGGAATCCTTAGCTTGAGCACCCTTGGATGAACTCATTCTCATAAGCAAAAGACTCCCATTTTCCCTATCAGAAATTATCTTCACTTCAAAAGATAATAGGAAACAGCTTGGCCTACAGGCATCCCCATGGTGGTGGTGGAGCTAATTGATGCAAATGGCTCCAGGGTTTTTTGCAGAGGATCTCCCAAGGATCTTCATTGTCCTCATCATCCACACTGCAGCACAGCTTTGTTAAATAGGTTACCTTCTCAAGACTTCCCCAAGAAGGAAAGTCTAAACAAGGATGAGGAGTCACCATCAAACTCTAGTAGTCAGTATTTGAAAGCTGAAGGTAGGTGCCATTATTGTTGGTCTGTTAAACATTTCAGTCAAGCTCTAATAATAGGTTTTCCCACATAAAAGGGTAAATGATCCTGTGTGTCAGAGGTTATGTCTCCGTGTCAGAATTAACTCAGGTGAAGCCGTTGTCTCATCCTCCTTCTGGTTCATACAGAAAACTAAATCTGGGGGTGTGTTTTCCATTCAGAGCAGGATTACCAAGGAAGCTCACAATGTTCTCACGAGGGCTGGCACCCTCAGTGCTGTAGACACAGTCACAGCACTTGAACACTGAGCTCCCCAGTGTTCTCCTACACCCCTCTGTGTGCAGTAAATCACTCCAACTGACATATACTCACATGAGTGGGGGTATGTCTACGCCATCAGCTCGCTCCCCACCACACTCCTGTTCTTGATTCATCGATCCTTCATATTGCCCAAACAATTCACCCCCATGTTATTTCTGGAAAGCACTAGGTAAATCCTTTGAATGAAAAATCAAAGTGTTTTGTCTTAGATGTTCTACCATTGGAATATCTTCCAGCAGGGAGTATGGACAAAAATGTACCAGTCTTGTTTTCTTCTGCTCTTCAAAGTCCTCCAGCTTCTTCCTTTCAGACTTTGTAAACTCAAGTACTCCAGTCTTGTCATGTCACAGATACGAGATCAAAATGTATAATCTCTGCTTCATTCCATGAAAACACCAAGCAGCGGGACTGCAGCACAGCTCACATTTTGAACTGAAAAGAATAGACCAAAAATGACAACTACATCTTAGGGGAGGAAGGACCTGCAGGAGACATATGGCCAAGTGTGGTAAGGAGAGGACAAAGTTAGCCTGCTGTCAAGAAGGCCAGCCTGTTGAGTGTGGATACAACCACTAGTGGATGCATTCATCAGGGTAGATGTAGCCAGAGCAACATCATTTAACAAGATTGTGTCCATTTCTGGGCTCTCCATTTCAAGAGGGACAGAGATATACGCGAGAGAGCCCAGCGGAGAGCCACAAGGATGATTGGGGGACTGGAACACCAGCCTTATGAGGAGAGGCTGAGAGACCTGGGGCTTCTTAGTCTGGAGAAGAGAAGACCTAGGGGGATCTAATGAATGTACATAAATAGATAAGGGCTGGGTGTCAAGAAGAAAGGGGCAACCTCTTTTCACTTGTACCCTGTGATAGGACGATAGGCAATGGATCCAAGCTGGAGCACAGAAAGTTCCACCTCAGCATGAGGAAGAACTCCTTTACTCTAAGGGTTACAGAGCACTGGAACAGGCTCCCCAGGGAGGTTGTGGAGTCTCCTTCCTTGGAGACTTTTAAGACCCGTCTGGATGTGTTCCTGAGTGACCTGCCCTAGACTAGATGGTCCTGCTCTAGCAGGGGGTTTGGACTCAATGGTCTACAGAGGTCCCTTCAAACACCTAACATTCTGTGTGATTTAATATAGTAAAAAGAATTATGGGAATATATACTTAGATGGGTTCAGAGATGCACACTGGTGCATGCAGGCCCTCTGTGGAAATAATGAGTATGGAATACAGCCATAGTTTGCTAATTTAGACCCACATGGAATTCAACTACATTTGTGCAACAAAGATTTTCTTGTGTGATTGATAGTGCTCCTTTTAAAGGATTCAGTAGCCTCCAGATTGGAACTTTGTCATGAGTGAAAATAAGACAGATTCCTTAGATGACAATTTTGCTGAGGGGAAAGGCTATTGGTACCCCCTCATGAATCAGTTTTTGTGACACTGTTTTTCAGCTGTGAAGTTTTTTTATAGACCATCAACTTTGCAGAGAGTAGAAGCCAGGGAGGTCTATTACACGGATAACTGACTCTGTTCTTGTTTTGAATGTGGATTTCCTTCAGTGATGCTCTTATATTCAAGAAGGAGTATATGCGTTGTGGCTCAATAAACACTGCAAGATTAACCTTATTGAAGACCTCCTACCTGTAGTGAAAACACAATAACAGTTGTCAGTCTACCCTTTGAAAAATTACCTACCCCGTAGCCTGTGTCAGATAGCATGCCATAACTGGCTTCCATACCCAGGAGATTCACAGCTGATGCTGAGATTCTGATTCAAGAAGAACCACAAGGTCCAAATCTGGGGAAAATACCATTAGCTGGTTGTGGGTCATGACAAAGGGCAAACAGTCTGCTGCATGCAAAAACAAAGAGGTTGCAATCATTGTGCTAGTTTAAGAGCACAGAGTAGTCTTATGCATTTCTACAGAGATGAGAAAGAGTGGAAGACCCTTCCCATAAGGATTATGGACCCCTCAACTGAGGATTATGCAGGCAAAGGTGTGTACTTTCAGTGCAAGACAGTTACAGTGGCTGCACCATTACTGAAGACTTTCTACAGTCTGTATTTGATGGGTAAAGTGGGAAACAATGGATGGGTAAAGTGGGAAAGTTTCTCAAGATCAGAGAAAAAGAACTCACCATACTTACATCTGCTTTATCTAAAACCCTTAGACATACACATGTGTCTTGGATGTCCCAGAAGGACAAAAATTTGCATGAGATTTCTTCTGATTTTTACTTCCAGAAAAGCCAGAAATAGCATAAGAATATCAAGAGTGACCTCTTTACTTCTGCTTTGGGTTCCTTGTAAAAGAGGAAGTACAAATCTCCCAATAAGCTTAGTTCAACC
The DNA here is from genome assembly GCF_000691845.1 of Merops nubicus. Classification (NCBI taxonomy): domain Eukaryota; kingdom Metazoa; phylum Chordata; class Aves; order Coraciiformes; family Meropidae; genus Merops; species Merops nubicus. The sequence continues at coordinate 116,212 of NW_008594213.1, read as the reverse complement.
TCAGTTTTTCTGGGTCTTTTTCTTAACACAGTTTCTCCAACTTTAACTGTAGAGAAGCCACAAACCTTGGAATGGAAGCAAAGGTGGCAGAAGTGTTGGGTGGAAGAGGAAAAATTCAGCTATCCTCCCATCAAGCAGGAGCATGATATTTGTGGAAGACAAGTTTTTCTTGTACTCTGGAGTCACTATATCACACAAATGCACAGACCTATTTACTGCAAGGTATGTTTGTCTGCAGACAGAAGAGAGAGATGAAAAAATTCTTCCTAAGCCTGCCCAGAGCCTTGCTCAATAGCAAAATGTTGATAGTTTTAAGATCTATGCTACCACCTTAAGTAAAAGTTCTCCCAGACCACTTCAAGCAATTTGGAACAAAATGTCACTGTAATTGGCAGCTCTGTACCTCCACTGTGCCTGACCCAGCAGCAGGGTCCCTGACTGAGCACACACACAAGAGGGGCCAGGCAGCTTCTTGCAGGACAAAGGAACATTTACATCTGTTTTCCTCAGTAGTGTGGCTCTGCTCTCTGATGTCAGTGGCATCTTTTTATTATCTTTTTTTTTTCTCTTCACCAGAAACACAATTAAATCTGCATCAGGAACAGCATCACCGGAATGTGACTTTTTAGTGTCAGAGGTACTGTAACACGAGTAGCTGGAGGTCTGCACTGCAAATAGGATGGGAGATAAGGAACTTTTTCACATCTGGGGTGGCCTGCATATCTCCTTCACACTGGCAAAGTAAGCAAATGGCTTTACTAACTGACAGCTGCTGGATTCAACAAACCGTTGGCTCTGTCCCTTTTCACATACTGTAAATATCCATATCAGAAAGCCCACAACTGACCCACACCGAAACCTTGGCAGATAAAAATCAAAGGAGAGGTACTGAAGTCTGAAGTCTTCATCCAAAGATGACTGAAGGCAATCTTTCAAATGATTTGGCATTTATAGCTATCCCTAAATCACTCTTTCATTCCTGGGGATGTTACCAGGGGCAGAAATCTCTCCAAAGGAGGTTTGAGAAGCCTTAGTATGATACCACATGAAGTTAGTCTTGCCCTTCTCAGCCTAAACCCACAGAATCCATAAGACAAGATAGAAACTACAAATCTATTGTTAGCCCTAAAAATCCAGGCTTATTATAAAATAAAAAATAAAATAAAATAAAATAAAAGCCTCTCTAGTTAAACTTCTTCCAAATTCACACCAGCCACGTAAACGTTATTACCAGTCACGCACTAAGCGTGCTGATGTAAGCACTGCGGATCATTTCTAACATGAGTTACTGCCCATTTTCAATGGTTTGTGCAATCAGTGGGTTTTCTAATTGCTTTGGGGATTAATAACACAATAGAAGGCCATTTCACATTGGTTGGCAATTATTTTATCCAACTGTATAAAGAACAGGTGATAAATTAATAAATTATAATCAGTCAGTTATTAAAGCTTAATGGCAGATGGCTGTAACAAGAATAAAGAGAGCCTGAGCTTCACAAAATGGTATTTTGATAGTATTTTTCAATGCATTTTTAATGAGAGGCATATAAAATGCATAAAACTTATAAATCATTTATAGAAGAACAAACTACAGAGTTGAACGGTCCAGTTATAATGCTATCATTATATTATTAATATCACAAGATCACACAGCAGCCCACAAATCTGACTGGCAGCTTACTGTGTGAGGTGCTGTACAAACAGAGGGTGCTGCCCTGGTGCCCAGGAGCTGCACAGCCACAGCTGGGTGCTGGGGGCTGCACCCTTGGAAGATGACCTGCCAAAGTCACGGCAAGATCCCTGGGTGAAGCTCGCTCACCAGCACAGGTTCTGCACTGAAATCCTTAGTGACTGTTGAGCCCAGTCTAGGACTCTGGGATTTTAACCCAGACGTGCGTGTATTTCTTTTGTACTTTGGCATGCACAGCACTGTGCTGTGAGACCAGAGAAACCTCCCAAGTGCAGCTGGGGGAATGGATGTGCAACAGCTTGTTCAGTTGTTTGGAGGTGGATGGTATTTCACAGAACAAATGCATTGGTATGTACGTATTACCTGAATGCCTTTTTTTTGGTACAATAGTCTGAAAACACAGTCAATCAAATCAATTTAGGAAGTTTATGGTTTTCCTGCCTCCTTTTCCCTCCTCTGAGGCACTAAATAGACATGTACACGTGTTTTATCATTCGTGAATAATTAGATAAAATCCTCACCCTTTTTAGGTCAGTAGTAAAACTCTTCCTGACTATGGCTAAGCCAGAATTTCAAAGTTTGTCTTTATTTTCCAGGCCATAGCCCTACAGAATACTATCTCTTCCCTTGTACTCATTCAGCACCCAGCCACATAACACCTTGGAGTTCTAGTCCAAGTCCTGTTAAGAACAAAGAATAGTCTCTGAAGCCTTTTCCTGGTTACTGACTGGCTCAAACTGACCTCAGCCAATTACATTAAGGTTTTCCCCGTGGACAACTTGGTGCTAGAAGGACACTTCTTAGGGCACATTGATCTGTCAGTGCATGCAAAAATTCAAGCTACTCCACCTCAAAACTCACCTCACACAAAGTTTTCTTTAATTCCTCCCTGCTGAAAGTTAGCCAGAGATTTAGGCAAAATGAACTGATTATTTCAGTTCCCTAAAGCCAAATGCTTTCCTCACAAAACAGTCACCCTGGGTAATATCTTCTCTGGCTGTATTAAGCCAGAGACCAAGAACTGAATAACCACTAGAAACTGAATTATGCTTCTTATCCTAGAGGTAAATTCTTTGGCACTGCAAGAGTTTAAAAATGTGGTTGCCAGCCAAGTATGCACCCCCAAATGTGGGCTGTCACTGTGACCTCCATGCCCAACTCCTCTCCCTCCTCTCTCTTGATTCTATCCTCATTGCACATCAGAGGATCTGTAGTAGGAGAGTCTCTTCGTTTTCACTGCTTGTATTACCCTCAGAGTCATGAGGAGAGGCTGGTTCTTGAAAAAGAGCCCTTCCTACAGCACAGATCAGAAAACAAAGACACTTAGGAAATATCTTGGAAGTATTGCTCTTACACTGCATTTGCTGTAGCTAGCCTGCAGCTGAACACGGGAACACCAGTCTGACACCTTTTGCAAGCAATGACACTCATGTTGTTTTTTCCTCAGGCAAGGCGAAATAAAGAGTGGCAGATGGGTTTGGGGAGTAGCAGAACAAACAGACTCTTAACAGGTCTTGAGGGGCAGGGGCAGCCCCCAGGGATGTTCTGGACCCTTGTTGGGAGCAGATGCTGCAGGGATGCAGGGAAGGGATGATGCTCAAGGAGCTTTCAACCCAGCCCTGGTCCATGAGCAACCTCCCTCTGGCAGAGCCACACACCTCCTCCTGTCTGCTGCCTGGTGCTTCCTTCACAGGCAGGTTTACACTGCACTCCCCTCTTTCTGCCCCTCCACCTCTAAGTGTCTGTCCTCTTTCATCAAAGTGAAGAATGATGTGTACCCCATCTCATGACAAATTACAAAGCGGCATCATTAACCAAGACATATAAATGAGACTCTTTCAGAGTTCTTAAAATTTCATAGGTATTAAAATAAACAAAAGCATTTCCCCATTTTCTTACCCTCTAATATTTGTTTTCCTTCTTCTGATAAAGGTCTGTTTGCTCATCAGGAAACACATCCTCCCTTGAGTCATAGGACTGTTTCTCAACCCCCTTATGAGCTCGCAGGGTCCATTCACCTCTTGCAGCCACAAGAAAGTACCAAGCTCTTTCAAGATATCAACATGGGAGGACTGGTTATGTAGAAAATCAAGAGGAATGATCTTTTGCAAGCTCTGAAGAGCACAGCTGGGTCAAAACCAAGCAGTTTCCATGGCTCTGAACTATAAGGACAACACCCTTCCTCCCAGCAGATGGGCATGCAACTGGGATTACAAGTGGGCAGCACTGTGCTGGTCCTGCAGTCCTTGGGATGGCCAAGCAGCCAGGTGAGCAGCCAAATTAGCCCCATGCCATCCCCAGGGTGAGAAGAGCTTGACTGACTTCTTTGCCTCCACAGCCCCACCAGCCTCAGCCTCAGACCCCAGCCAGACTGTCACTCCACCAGGAGCTCTTTCTGTTCCTTGGTTGTAAGCCCTCTCTTGCTGCACTGAGCAGGTTCACGGGAAACTCTACTTTTCCCCAGTCACAATGAGCATGATTTTCCTTTTTGAGTAATTTCTCCCAAGGAGAACTTGAAGCATTTTAGACTGTTTCTGCAAAGATCTGAGGAAATTGCAACTCCCACAATTCCCACATTAAAGATGTCAATTTACAGAGAAACTGTCCATCTATACCCCCTTTTCCCTCTTTCCTGGTTCTAGAATCTTTGGCTTATTATCATGATGCTACAATTATCTGACCTTTACTGCATATGCCATCTGCCACGCTAGAAACTTTTAAAAGCATTTAACTCTGTCCATATCTAATCTCAATTTTCCTCATTGCCTTCCAAATTTAGTGCAGTATCATCTGGAAACACTGTGGCTTTTGATTCTGTTGGATCACAAAGGCCTATTATATAAATAAAAATAATATTCTATTAAAAAAAAGATTAAAGGCAAGAATGCACCCAGGATTTCAAAAAATAAGAAACAGTTCCACTCCCTGCAGGTTTTAAATGCAAGTTAATTTTATATCATTCTTTCACCCACTCCATAACGTAGGTATCAACCCCAGACTTTTCTAACAGTGTTCTATTCTCCCTCAGCACACTGAGATACACAATGCTCACAGTCAGTTGCCTTCTTTTTGGTCTCCCTCAGCAGCAATATCCTCAAAGAATTCCAGCCAGTTAATGAGGCATGCCTTCCCTTCCTCAAACCATATTAGATATCCTTAATTAGGCTATGCTTTTCTAACTGTTCCTCCCTTAGTATCTCAAAAGAGAAGCTGAAGACTTTCAACTGCACAGATCTGCAGCTTCCCGGTGCATCCCCAGGCCCTTTATAAAAATAGAAAAAGAGATCACATTACCTCCCCCTCAACCCTAAGATATCTCTCCCCTGAAGGAAGCAAACTCGTAAAAATAGCAGCTATGGCTTCTCCAGTTTCCCAACCAGAGCAATAGGAGCCTAAATAGATGTGTATTTTTCTTGCCTCAGCAAGGATGAACCTCAGAAAGGTTGGAAATGTGTTTCAGATGAGCATGAGAAAGCAAGGGAGCACATTCCCCTGCTCATCCTGAGCTCAAGTTTCTATTGTTTATTCTGTTCACCTGAAACTTTATAAGATAATTTTATGGTTTTATAAGATGGAAATGTCTTCTGTTTTGCTTGGTTAGGGTTCTCAGTGCTAACCAGAACCAAAATGTACCACCTCAGATCATGCAGAACTTGTACTGGAAATACCACAAGCTTCTGGAATTTCTCCTTTTTGTTTTTCTAAAGATAGGCCCAATACAGACACTTTTAATTCTCTTGATTTGAAGAAACTGAGTTTAGAACTGAGGTTTGCAAACCATAGCCTAACTAGTAAATTCTACCAAAACAAAACAATCACATTTTTTTCCTGATCCTCTCCTGGAATAAGTCCAAATCCAGCCCTTTGCTACCTGCAGTTACAGTACTGCCCACTCCTTCCCTACAACTTTTGAAAAAAAAAGAAAAAAAAAAGATTTTTCATGTTTAAACAACAGGGAGAACAATTCCTTGTAGAGATAACTTTCCTGTGTTGCCCAATCACTACACATTTTAGTGATAAGGTGGCATCTTCTTCAACAAACACAGCTATCTTGTCTTATTTTCTTGCTGCAGGTATCTATGTTTCTTGTTTAGTGGGACTAAAGCTGAACATAATATTCATTCCATACAGGCCAGCCCAAAAGGGAGAAAAGACTGAAGTCCAATATCAGGCAACTGTGGTAGATGTGTGCAGAACCCAAATGGAGCCCAAGTTTGTCGCAGTTGTGAGACATGAACTGAGCTCAACTTCCCCTAAGGTGTAGGAGCTATTTCATCTGACTGCAGAACTTTACAGGCTCCACAGCAGTTGCAGAAATGAACATCTGGTGCCCAGAGAAGGTCGCACAGTTCTGTGGGACTGGGGATTAAGAGGTGTGAAAGTTGGTGCTAGCGGCTGGAACAAGATCCTGCAGATGGGGAAAGCTGAGTTCAACACTGAGGCTGTGATACTCAGAGGAGAGGTGGAAGCAGGACAGCTGCTTCGGGGCCACGGCAGGGTTTCTGCCCAAATTAGCTTCCTGTTTACTGATGACTAACATTGCTTTATGCAAATTACACCAGTAGGACTGAAAGAGTAATTTCTGTGAACAATACCTTCACCATAAAAAGTACTCCCCCAGAGGGCTCCAGATTTTGCCATTGTTCAGTAGATGTGTGACAATACTGACCTGGGGAAAATGTGGGATGTGTGTCAGCTCGGGGATTGTTTGATATCAGGGACAAAAGCTATTCCCAGTACTCTGAAAAAAAATGTAAGAATTTATTTATTTTTCAAAGAAACCTTGCAAATACCCTTGACCCTGTTTAGTACTGATTGTCCTGCTTCAAATAGGAGGAGATGGGAAATACCCAGAGGTTGCAGCATTTCAGCATTTTTATGGACCTCTGAAGTACACGTAGAGATCCCATAGAAATCCCATAGACTACTGGGTAATCTTAAAACCTATTTTTTAAAAAATGGTTAGTAACTGATTGTGTAATGGTAGTCCCCTGAAAAAAGACATTATTTTTGACCTTTGAGAAATAACCAGTGTTTCTGAATCCACTGAATATATACCACAATTATAGGCAGCCCAAAATATGCTTGATTACAAGGGAGACATTCATATTTACACCCATTTCTTATGAGCACTGCCACCAAGAAATGTCTTTCAATTACCTTTACATATCAAGAAAAACACTTCCCCCTCTGTCATTTCTTTAGATAAATGTGAGAGAAATTTAAAAAATTTCTGTAGACAAAGCATATCTCATCTCAAATCCACTCTCCTCTTCTTTTGTTGAGGACAATGCTTGATTTATCTTCTTATCTCTGTGGCTAATAACAATTTGTGCTTTTCTTTAGTAAACACAGTAAACATGGTGAGGTAAGAACACAGCACAGTCGAAGCATTTCCATTTAACCTCAAGGTAAATTCATAAAGGTCAACGTCAAAAGCGGGTATGAACCTGGCTGTGGGTAAATCAGTCTCGTCCTTCAGGTGAAGTGCCTTTTATGTGCATACATGCAGTGTGACTGAGCAGTGCAGGGTGTCCATCTCCACAGGACTGCCTGCTCTCCAGCTTGTTATTCAACCCATTGAAATGCAATTCTTTGCAGAGGAATTCTTCTGGGTCTGCATGTCAGAAAAAACACCCCTGCCAGTATCTGGAGGTTTCAAGTAGGTGTGCACACCTGAGCCTGACTCTTGGCCCCTGCAGTTGTCCCCCCACATCCCTTGCTAGGGTTTCGCCACCATTTCTGGTTGGAGGGGTGTGTGCAGATACTCCCCTCATCACTGCTTGGGTTCAGCTGTGGTTTGGGGGGAGCTTTTTCACTCACATTTCCTGTGTTACACTTTAACGTTTGTGATTGTTCATTCTCCTTTCATTGCCATGGAAGGACGTTTCTTTCACTACAACATTTGGTCACATCAGAAGTAGATAACACTGTGGGAGGTGGCAGGAGGCATGACTCATCCTCGGAGGTCGCCTCGCTTTGCAGAGAGGGGGCATTATTGTCTCACCTTCCTCCTTGAATTCAGCAACCCCGCTGAGCCAAGTAGTGTTGCCTGTCAGTCCTGCCTGCCCTCCCTCTTGCCTCTCTCCCATCACTGCTTCTGCTCCTTGCTTTTGTCCTCCTGAGGAGAACACCAGCGGTCAAAGGGACCTTCAAGACCAAATTCAAAGCAGAGGTCACTTTGGTGTACCATTAGTGGGCTAGCTGGCTACCTAGTGCTCACTATAGCCATGAAGCCTGAAGGCCCTGTCCGTTGACGTGCTAAGTCTAAGTATCTGGACCTCCCTCATCATCTCAGTGCCTGTGGATTTACCATCACAAGACTTCAGAACATTAAGACTATTTGCCCTTTTTCACAAATGAAGGCTGAGAATCATAGTTCAAACACCTTCAAAATATTTGCTTTACTATTTCCTAATGAATTTTTCTGTACCACTGTCAAATGGGAGGCCTCAAAGAGACACAGTGAACCAACACTGTCTGAATATGGCCCTGATCCAGTCTGTGAAATTATAAATTAATTCACAGAAGAGCACAAATAGAAGTCAAGTCTCCACATCACCTCCATCTCTCTCTTCGTCTTCACCTCAACTGTTAAAAATGTTGCAATAGCAGAAGTAGTAAAAATTAACCAGCTTAGAGGAGTCACTGTGGCACGTACCAGGCACTCTGTGCTGGAGCCCTGAAAAGCCTGTAAGCCATTCACTAAGTGGGAGTGAAGCTATTTCAGTGATAATAATTTATGAAAAACCCACCCTCAGAATCAAGTTGGGAAAAGCATTATGCTTCCTTTCCTGCTCTAGAAATACAAACGTCTCCTATGATTTGTTACAGGCATTTCCTTAGAAAAAAATTATGTGGGGGTGAGGAATTCCCAAGAATATTTCACTTCAGACCAAAAATGTAAAGGAATAAATAGCCTTCTAAAGGCAATTTACACATGAATCACACTTAAATTTCTAGACCACAGAGCTATCTAAATATTGGATCAAATCTGGCTCTATTCCCTGAGTATACTGCTGATTCAGAAACTCAACCAAATACCCTTAAAAAGTGTTTAAAAAAAAAAAAGATAAATCCTTTGCATGCAATGTTATTAGTGTTATAATTAAAAACTGATGCAGAATATTAAAAGCAAGATACATCCTTCTAAGAAATTACTCAGCAGAAGTAATTCCATGGGAATTCAGATACCAAGTATTGGATTTGCAGTTGGGGGTGAGGTGAAGGTTTCTCTTTCCCATTGTTTTTAAGCCTTTTATGTTGTGAAGACATCATTTTGAGGTGTCTAAACACGTAAAGACATCACAAGAGTTTAGACTGTCATATTCAGCCATGATGTAGCACTATTGTAAGGACCTAAGGATGTAGGATGTTTGTGCAACAACCTGATGAGCCTATAGAATTTAAGTCAACATCAGGGCTTACTGTGTCACTGCTGTTGCACAACTGGCCCTTATACTCTTCTAGAAGAGAAGCCACACAGGATGAAACAGAAAATACACCAAAGCAGACAGCCTGCCCCCAAAAAAGCAACGCTTGTGCCTGCAAAGACAGTGACTGAAGCTTGAAGTGTCACTGAGGATTGCTCTCCCTCACAGCAGAGTCCTTGTGCTCCTGCTGGGGCTCAGCTCTGGCTGGGGTCACATTTACTTTTGCAGCCTGAGCCTCACTATTTTCAGACTGTGGTTGTTGATACTCAGAAATCAACAAGAGCCACTCAAGCAAATGGCAACTGCCTCCACTGTGAATTTGCAGCATTGTGTTTTATATAGTTTCCCCAGCTTCAGAGTCACTATAAAGTGATTTCTTCAATAGATGGAATCACAAAGATTCAAAATCAGATAACAGAATGATAAAAACAGACACTGTAGCATTACATTTTCTTATATCATTTGTCTAACATAAGAAATGGTTTATATTTCCCTCTCAGTAGCAAAAGTTGAAATTCCTAGGAATCCACATGCAGAAACAACTGAAGATAATTCTGTAAATTAATTAAAAATAAGCTTTCTGAAACTGTTCTGGTTTGTGTTCAACTTTAGAACTTTCCATATAGATGATATCCAGCCAGTATAGCTAATCTTATGAGATTATTTTAATTATAAAACCAAAACATCAAGTTACACTCTGTCTCCCCATGTATGAAACCCAAAGAGCAAAAGAAGCAAGCAGCTGAAGTAACCCTCTCTCGTGCTCTGTGCTTGAAACGTCCTCCAGTTACACACAAGACAGCCAAAGGAATTGCTCCTCGTTTACACTTTTTCTCTCTGCAAACCATAAACTGCCCTTTAATTGAATCAAAAGGTGCATAGGGATTAGCAGAATCAAAGTCATATAGGAGGGGGAGATCTTTTAAGACTTCCAGTGGCAAATACAAACAAAGGGGTAATGCAAGCACAGTTAAACTCTTTTGATGCAAAGGAAGCAAATGCTTATATTGTCACTTGCAACAGAATGAGTCAAAAAATTAAGACAATCAAGCTATGTCATGTTTTAGCTCACAGTCACTGTAAAGTCTAGGGTTATAAACTCTTCTTTCAGACAGGCAAACAGTGTGGGCTCTGTTCTGTTTTCAAGGGATGGATGCTATCACTTAGACAAGATCCTAAGTCCCAGTGGGTGATAAAAGCTTATCACTCCTGTGAACAAAACAGCCCAGTAACTGATGGGTGCCTCTATCTCACAGCTCCAGCTGCTGGCTTCCTCTGCCTTGAAGTAAGGGAAACATAAATAAAACAATCATCATATGGATATTGCATTATGTAAATGGCAGAGGTTGTAAGAAATGCAGTTTCATACATCATTGGCAAAGGACTGAATTCATCACCAGCATCTGGAGGCTGGTTGAGCCAAGAGAAACGTTTCTTGGGCATGTTCCTCCAGAAGCAAGGGACTGCTGAGCATTATCTTCAGGGCACAGTCTTCCTGGTTAGCTGACATAGGGAGAGTGTTGGAAATTAATAGTTGGTAGCTGAGGACAGATGACTCAGACAAACTGCCTGAAATGAGCAAGGCTTGGTACCAGCCGGAGAACATGCTGCATTTGCTTCCAGCTGTACCTCCATGTAGCATCACCTTCCAGTATGCTTATGAAGTAAAGGGTGGATTGGGACAAAGAGCTTCAAGAAAAATTACCCTGGGCCTCATTTTCTCTCTTACTTAAAATCAGCAATAATAGCACCAAAAGACAAAAGACAATGATGCACTGTGACTCTGGACTGCAGCAGGAGGGACTTTTATGTTGCACTTTAGCACGAAAAAAAAGCCTTCCTAAGCCTTCCTCCTTCTCAGACTGTTGTGCTGGGGCTAATTTGCTGCTAATATCCATTTCCAGACAAAGTCTGTTATTCAGTTAAACCCATGCAAATCAGGAGCAGCCCCAGATGGAGCTAATGAGGTTTCTCCTGACTTGTAGGGGTGTATGAGCACACAGATTTCAGTCCTCTGTGGTCAGTGTTTATGACTGTAAGCAGGGATTTGCTCAGCTCTGGATGGAGGGCCAGAACCAGGATGATTTATAAGTTAGTCACCATGAACAACCCCTCTGAACAACATCCAAGGACAGAAGTTTAGACCTTGTACAATTTTTAATGGTTTCAGCTCTGCCCTTGAATCATCACTGACCACCTAGAAGAAGTTCAGAATTTAGGAATCTAACATGAGCCTGAAGTTGAACTTCAATGCCAAAACCCCAAACTGAAAGCAGCATCCCTACAACCCTTCAAAAGGTCTGTGGGCACACATGGGTTTGCTTTCTGCACATACCCAGCCCTGTCCCAGGGTACAGTACCTATGTGCTGCAGGGTCAGGGCTGTCCCCAGCTGGGGGCTCTGGTCAGTGGGAGCCAAATACATCCTGAGAGGTAAATGGCTGAACAATTTTAAATTCTTTTCCAGAACCAAAACCCAGGGAGCTGCAGAGCCCCTGTGCCTGTTACCAGACCCAGCCCTTCATCTCTGTGCCTGGCTCTGGGCACAGGTGTGATTTTCAGCCTTGAACAAGTTGAGAGACTTCATTTAAATAAGCCACCAGTCTGAGTTCCCTTTAATCTCTGAGACAGGGGATTTTTTTGCTTGTATGCTCTGTGGTTGTAAGAATGAAAAATGAGTGGTCAGACCGGTAGTTTGCAGTTATATTGGCTGTTTCCTCTTCCAAAGATAATTTTTTTTTTTTACTCAATGAGTTGGTTTTCTTAATGACTTGCAGTGAGGTTTTTTTTTCTTTTCTTTTCTTTTTTTTAACTTTCATTGTTAATAATAACTCTGAAGTAGTCTTAAAGCAGTGTACACAGTTTTACAGAAGCATGAACATTCTGCTGTGAACCCATGCAAACTGATCACAGCCCCTAGGAGAGGCAAGCAAGTCTTAAAGCCCACAGAGCAAAATGAGTAAACACGTTTACACAAACCACCACATAGTCTGAGACAATGACCGCTCATTATCCTTTTATTATACTTAAGCAGAACAGCCTTTTACAAAGCAACAGACTCATAAAAGCCCCTACCAGCTAGGAGCCTCTGAGAAAGCCATCCCCATCCTGCACTGCAGGAAGTTCATTCCACAGCCAAGGGAAATTATTTTCTGATAAAGTTAGGAAGTGAACAGCAATAGTGACAGCCATCCAGGGGTTTTAGAAAAAAATGAATTACTAGGGTCCTTCCCATGTGTTACAAGCCAATCCTACTGCAAATAGTCATTTTGCCCATTATAAATGATATATGAACATTTACTTTCCTTTATTCTCCAGCAAAGTCAGATACTAACAAACGACATCAGAGGCAGAAGCAGGGCCTCAGCTATGAATAGGATCCAAATGCCTGTTGTTCTTTGTTGTGGATATGTTGTCCTGAAGACTGGAGATAGAAGAAAAAAAGAAACATGTGATCCTCAGGATACTCCTATCGGCAGTAAAACAATGATTCCTTTAATAAATCTATAGAAGATATGGAGATTCATCCATCCAGGTGCTTACAGGGTGACTTAACACAGGGAGCAGAGACAGGCCTCTGAGATCAGTTTATTGAATCTTACCTGTCCAAGGATGCTCAGGATGGGACTTAAATGAAAAGATGAACTCAGACAAATGTTTCACACCTGAAAGTATTTCCTGATTATCAGGACCGATCATTCCAGTGTTCACAGTTTGTACTTTCAACATCTCCTTTTTATTTGCAGAAATCAGAAACAACTTTTGGAGAGGAACTTGAACCTTTCTGGTCAACAAAGTTTGACTGGGTCTGCATGTCTGCAGCTGACTAGAGATATGGGGCCACCTGGTTGTGCAAAGAGATCACTTTTCTCAATGTTGTTACTTCCTCCTCTGTCCTATGGATCATCTCCAGTTTCAACCCAATCAGGCAAATATTTCCTTTGCATATAGTCCTTAAACAGGTTGCTACCTTGGAATTTCACCCTGTTCTTTAGAACAGAATTTGCAAGATACATAGAGTTCGCATCATTTTCTGCAGTACCCATAGGTACACAGATCACCCATCACCTTTGAGGTGATGCCTATCCAGGGACTTAACAATTTATCATTTGCCCAACACAGCCACAAGAAGAACCTCCTTCCTCCACAGGCCATTTTTCTTTTGCCAGCACTTGCACTTTCTCTTCCATAAGTTAGAATATGGTTCCTGGATTACTCACAAGGTATGTCTCATCCACAGTCATTCATTGCCATGCAGATACAGAACATGGAATTAATTTTAGGACTCAGACTAGCTTGGGCAGAATCATTAGTCTGCACAAAGATCCTTGTTACAATACCTGTGTCATTTAGGGTGTGTGTACTAGCCTTGCTCAAAGTAACTCAGGGGTGCCAACTCAGAGACGGAGCAGAGAAATGGAGTTTCCTGAAGCGTACATAGTAAATTCTGTCTTAGCAGAGAGATCCATGGGGGTTGAGTGCTCTTGGGTTAGACACAACAAGGCCAGCAGATTTTCAGCCTGATCTTTGAAACATATGGAAGAGTACCATGGCCACACAAGCATGGAGTTCAGCACTATGACTGATGGAAGGACCTGTTATTCCCGACCTTGCTGTCCAGCATTACTTTAACTTTGAAACCCTGCAGCAGTTGCAGTGTTTTTGCATGGATTTCAGCAGTAAGAAGAATTTCCAGAAAACTTCATAAGCTGTCTGTCTTCAAGCTGATGAACATATAGAACCCTGCAGTTACTGTGTTGGAGTTTGATGAGGGATTTCTTACTTTCATCCATAGGCAGAAGAATGAATTAAAACAACTGGTGAATTTCTTCCCACATGTACATTGCAAGGCGGACTGAATATTTTTAGTTCTCAATATGATTAGGCCAGTGTATGAAAGCTTGAGTTTCAGCAGATGATTAGGGAATGATTATTCATTCGTTCCCCTAAGACCAGAACTAGAAGGCAAGCAATGAATTATCAGGTAGAGGATTTAAACCAAAAGGAAGTCTCTTTTCACGTGTTGCATATCTAGACAAATGGAACCCGTTGCTACAGGATGTTGTAGGTGCCAGGAGTTTAGATGAATTAAAAAAGCAATTAGACAAATGGATTGAATGAAAATCCATTAGCGACCATGAAAAATAAATATACACCTCCTTTACCAGAAGTTGCTAGAAGGAAATGCTGGGGGAGTGAAACTGGAGGCTTGATGCCTTGCCTTTAAACATTCACAGCAAATCGATGTCAGAGACAAATCCTGGGATAGCTGAATCTTAATTCTAGAGCTGCTTTTACATTTCTGTGTTTAAAAGGCATTACCTCTCCTCAGCTGCTGTCAATGGCACACTTGTCCTCTACCATCTCTCATTTTTATATTTGCACCTAGCAAACTGAAAGTTTTAATGAAAATGTGTGGTCAGGCCTTGTGTGTCATGCCAGTATCTATGGAATATAGCTAATTATACACAATATTTCTGTAGTCACTGGCTTTCATACTTCCATTGAAAAGACAAGATAGTTTCAGGGAAATTCAAACAATGAGCTTCATCAGACTTCCAAGGGATAGAGTTTGGGTTTCCTTTTTGATGTAGCATACCTTACAAAAAGAATTTCTGAAAGGCCTTCTCCTACAATATACCTCTGCCTGTGTCCTTCTGCTGTTAGAACACCTTTTTCCACTGCTTGAAGAATACCAGGGTACCCACTCATGCAGTTTTTCTTAACTGATCTCATGTGAACACCTCATGAAATCACTTTGTGTAAAAGACCAACTGGCAATTCCTTCAAGGCAGCATTGTGTGTTTTAGCATTTCTGTTGCTTTGGGCCATCGCCAGAAGAGTAAAAGCTGTCCATGACATGTAGCCTCTGCACTTGAAATCTGTCCACAAAGGAGGTTGTCTTTTCCCTTTATTTTCCAAATCTGTTTCAGCAGTACCTGGACGGGATGGAAACATCCACTGACAGAGAAATATGTGATAACTGCGGACACAAACTCCCACCTCCTAGTAAATACAAAGTCGCGTGTTCCTTTTAGTATGTCCCCAGAAACACTGCTATTCATTTAAAGAACTCTCCTGGAAAAATCTCCTTCTGAGATTTTTTTTTTTTGGTTCAAAAAGCAAAAATTATTTGAGAGTGAGCATCAAATTTACAGGTCTACCTTGCAAAAGCACACGCAGTTAAAGATTAGATCGGGAAAGGGGATTAACTGTATAGGTGTAGAACACAGCTGCTAAATGGCTGTCAATTAAGGGAAAGTTTTTCTTAAAGAGGGAAACATTTAAGAACAAAAGATCCGCATAGCATTTTAGACTGAGGGCTTCAGCCTGCAGCTCTCTCCCTTTCCCAGGCAGCGTAATCCTCCCGTGGGATATTCTCTGGGGAGCTGGGTACAGGTCAGCAGTGCCCAAAGTCACGGGGAGTGGCCCAGAAAGGCTGATTTAACTCTGGAGCTGGATGTTCTGCACAGGTGCAAATTTTGCCCTTGGCAAATATAAGTGACACAGAAGCAATGACTTTCACAACTTCTTTCAGATCATTTGCATCTGAAAAGAGACATTTTTGGAGGTAGAAGTGTTTTGTTTCAATGACTCCAAAATAAAATTATTTTACTCTTTCATTTAAATTTACTGAAACTTCTTTCAATGCTTGGCTATTACAGTCCTGGGCTTTTTTAAAGGTTACACTCCAGAATCATTTTTTCTTTTGTTTTTGACCCAACCCTGACTTAAGAAAAAATTGCCAGAAAGGAATCAATCAGACTGAGTTACTTACAGTTGTGTCAAAGTGAAACGAGGGTGATCTTATGACAGAAGGTGTTGCCCACAAAATTTCCAGAGTTTTGCTCAAAACCTGGGGCCATTTTTGCTATTTTGGAGCGATTCTTTAAAAGTGTGGACAGCAATACTGGCGTATAAAGAATTAGCAGCTGAGGCTACAAAGAAAGCCTTGTGACTGCAGAATTCTGTCCCAGGGACCTCACTGTAGTGCAGGGCCTTCGATATCCATGGAAATGTGGATTCCCAGGAACTGTAAGAAACCCTATGGGCAAATTTATCTTATAACGCTTGGGAAAAATAAAAGGCATCCAGCATGAGGTCATCAGTTCCTACTGGAGGAACAACTGACAAGATGTGGCCTGAAGAGGCAGAATTCATTTGAATTCCCTCTACATCTGGAGCTCACTTCTCATGTTACAGGAGTCCCAAATGTTCAAAACAGTGAACAATTAGTGACCGAAGGAGCAGCAAAACATCTGTATAATGCATGAAATGTCTGGAAGTGTCTGACTCTCTGGGAATCAGCTGAAGCTTTCCATTGATGCTTTAATGGTGGTAATTGAAGTTTGCAGCACTGCCATATCCTAGCTCAGTAATTAGATGGATTACAATCTTTCTTGTTTGGCAGCATTCTTTAAACAAGCTACAGCTTTTCATATAGTCAACACTCTAGCAGAGATAAATGTCACATCAGTTCAGAGTGAAAAGTAATTTAAGGAAAGACTCAAATTTATCTTCACTGAGTACTAAAGAGGAGATATTTCAAAGACAGGACAATGGCCCTTTCTGTCTTAAAAGAATGGCCCATTTCTCACATATAAAGGCTAGCTTGTGAGGTGGAATCTATGGGTGTGCCTTCCTTGAAATCATTGAAGCTAAACCTGCTTATAATATTTCAGGATCCAGTCTATGTACTAGTGAACAAATGAAATTCTGGTAACTAGAAGTGTATAGGGGAAGGCGAAAAAGGAGAATTCCAAGGGAGAAAAAAACATTGAGGAAAAATACCTTGCCTATCACTTAGGAAGATACAATTAGTCACTGTGGTTAGTAACCATATGAGCAACAGGAAAAAAAAAAAAAAAAGCCATGAAAAAAACCCTCTATGCTGGGATTATTTGAAGTGATATTAAATAAAGTAGAGATCAAGAACCAGCCTCCATCCACAGGGGAATGGGAGGCATATTTTTCAGTCCCTTACATCCAGACCTCGCTTCTCTAAATAA
>NW_008594213.1:81912-99050 GCF_000691845.1 Merops nubicus | reverse complement strand
TTTCCCTAAAACTGGCAGCATCTAGCTTGCACTTGTTTTAAAGCTACTGAGGAATATGCTACATTTACCTATCTTATTTTATTGCTGCCCTCTGCAATTTCAGAAACAATGTTTTGAAACCAGCTCTGTTTCCTAGTGCTTATGTCTAGATTTTCTCCTATCTGGGTGTTTTAGCCAAGTGATAAGAAAATTTCTAAACATCAGTGGATTTCTTCCTCTAAAGAACAGAGCAGTCTGGGGATTTCACTGAACAAACCCTTGTCCATATGTCCTGGGAACTGAACTGCATGATTGGGTCACCACTGTGATGGAAATAGACTTCCAAAGCAGAGCAGACAGGTATGGTTGATCTTCCTGTGGTCACACTATTGCCCCAGTTTCCTCTACAGCATCTCCCATCCCTTCACCTCCTTCCTTCCTCATTCAGCATGACGAAAAACATTGAAGCTCTTGCTATCCCACCAGAGACAAAATATTTCATGTTTGGGGCAAATCAAGCTGGCATAATTCCAACAACCAGAAGAGGATTGAGAAAGAAACACTATGTCCTCTCCCAGTGCCCATCCATAGCCTTCCAATCATGTGCACTTCATCTGGAGGAAATTTACCAGCTGCCACCATCACCATTCTTTTACTACATATTTTCCATCTTGCTTGGCTCCCCCACAACTGAACGGTTTTGCAGTACAACACTCCCCTACACTTTTGCCTTAGTACATTGAACCAAGAATAGCCTGTGACCTCCCTGTGTGAGCTGCTGTGCCCCATTTCAGTGAAATTTATGAAGCACATAGATACTGAAATCTGAATCAGTGAAGCCTTGACCTAGTATCCATTGACATCAGCAAAGGACCCTCCGGACTAACAGTCAGGATCTCACTACGTGTTCAGCAAGGGATCCCAAGGGAAAAACATGTTTCATTTCCTCTGTAATTTTCAAGGTGCTCAGGTTCTTAAGGGATCAGAATGAATAAGATGAAAAAGAATGAAAAACCCAGAAACATAGATAGATAACTGATAGACATTCTTTCTCAGTGCAGAAAATCAGTCGGAACGTCTGGTTTATATTTCCAATTTTGCCACAAGCTGCTGTCTGATCTTGGGAAAGTCCCTTGAAGGCCATTTCCATTCTGAAAACCATCTACCTGAAAAAAACAACACCTTACTCAGCAGATCTACTTTCTTGAGCAGTCATAATACCTTCATTTAACGAAAAAAAGAAAAAAAAAAAAAAAGCTGTTGTTTTTTCTTTTTTAAAGAGCTGAGCTCAGCTGTAGGCCATCTTCTGCTTGCTCAACAGGAAAAAAAATACTTGTAACCCTGTAACGTCAACATCACAGGCTGTTCAAGCAAGGTCCCTGTGGACTTATTTGCTTGCACAATGTCCAGTGCAAAATATGCTTGTATTTCCAAGAACAAATGAGTGTAACCTCATTTTGATGAAAGACTGCAGGATCTCTAAACATCAGGGCAGTGATTTACCAGAAAAAAACTTAAAGTAAGAATATTTGGGCATAAAACATATTAACTACTTTTGAGATTGAGTTTAATCAGTTCATAAAAGGGACTATATAATGTGATTGCCTGCACTCAAGAGACCCCTTTCAGGCCTGCACTCCTTAACTGCAGAATATATCTTAAGGCTAAGAGATCAATCGATGGTAAGGACCCTTCAGAGATTTGACCATGTTTGAGAGGTGTAGTTTAAATGAAAGTGCTTTAGCTGTACATCCCTTC
Organism: Merops nubicus; assembly: GCF_000691845.1. Taxonomy (NCBI): domain Eukaryota; kingdom Metazoa; phylum Chordata; class Aves; order Coraciiformes; family Meropidae; genus Merops; species Merops nubicus. The sequence continues at coordinate 97,313 of NW_008594213.1, read as the reverse complement.
CTGTCCTACAACACATTCAGTAATGTAGCATTTAGGAGGATTATGATAAATTGGTAGTGCAGTGATAGGGCAGGGATATCCTGGGTGACAGAAAACCAGAGATAATGCTGCTGGCAGGACTGTTTCAAGTACCACAATGCTTACATATTTTAGTGGTCTCCAATGCCATATGGTGCAAAAGAACACCTTCAGTGTAGTGGAGGTACAGCATGAAGGGCTGAAACAAACCAAGCTGCTCTCAGAGAAGCAAGCACTGGGGATGATGGACAAAGCTACCCACAATGGCCTTGCAGAACCACCCCCACATTCAGCAAGGGGCACATAAGGCCTCTGATTGACACATGATATTTCCACATACCTCTGCCATTTATGAACCAGTGCTGAAGAGGAACCTCAGGAGCTAACTTAAAGCAATAGTGTACACAGTGTAGCTACACTATTTTGAGGCTAGCACTGGCTCTGAGAACAGCATAGACACATGCACTTTACACTATGCCTGCACTAATAAGTTTAAACCCCAAGCCCCGAATCAGGGTTGACATAGGGATGATGTCCACAGCCAGGCAGGAAAGACCTTCCTCTTGTTTTCTTCTCTCAAGGTGTGGCCAGCCTTGGGTGAAAACCAATTAGGAGATCACCACCAAGTGTCTCTGCTTTTAGCATGAACATCAGGTGTCCTGCCTCCAGAGTTAACAGAGTAAAGGCTGGCTCTGCTTGTACGGGAGGGGGCTTGTTTCTGTGCTGAGTGTGTGATGTAGAGTTTTCAGTTATTGGAAGGGGTCCTTGACTGTCCATTACAAGCAGAGTTCCCAGCAATGGTGGGACAACATCACAATCAGGACAGAAAGAATATGTAATGAAGCTGCTTCTTGGCAATTATTATATGATTGGAATTGGACTAATGACCTGGCTTCTGGCTTGGCTCCCTCCTTTCTTTGCTTTGTCATATACTGTGAGTGAATGTATCAATTTATTTATTCCTCTGGTTGTTAGCCACCTCATATCCTCACTGTACATTCTGGAATTGGATGGAGAGGTCTGGCCTGTGTCTTCCTACTGATGATGGTGTCCTTCCTATGGGGACATGAAGTCAGCAAAAGACTTGGGTGGGTCAGGTCTGGATCTCTCATCATCTGCATGGCAAAAGGTGAATTGATTGTTCCACTAAATAACTTCCCCTCCCACATGTGTTGTATCAGACTAATGGCCACACATACATACATACAAGTTGGATGATGAGAAGTGTAACTTAACCCAACAATGGATGTTTGCAGCCCAGAAAGCCAACAGTATCCTGGGCTGCATCAACAGGGCTTGACCAGCAGGTCAAAAGCAGTGATTCTGCCCACTTAATTCTGCTCTGGTGAGACCCCACCTGGAGTACTGTCTACAGCTATGGAGTCCTCAGCACAGGAAAGACAGGGACTTGTTGGAGTGGATCCAGAGGAGGGCCACAAAAATGATCAGAGGGCTGGACCACCTTCCCTATGAGGATAGGCTGAGAGAGCCAGGGTGGTTCAGCATGGAGAAGGCTCCAAGGAGACCTTATAGCGGCCTTCCAGACCTAAAAGGGCCCACAAGAAAGCTGAGGAGGGACTCTTTGCAAGGGCATGTAGAAACAGGAAAAGGGGTAATAGTTTTAAACTGAAAGAGGGTAGATTTAGCTTAGATATAAGGAAAAAACTCTTTACTGTCAGGGCAGTGAGGCAGTGGAAGAGGTTGCCCACAGAAGCTGTGGATGCCCCATACCTGGAAGTGTTCAAGGCCAGACTGGATGGGGTTTTGAGCAACCTGGTCTAGTGGGAGGTGTCTTTAAGGTCCCTTCCAACCTAAACCATTCTATGCTACACAGTCTGGACTCTCCACATGGAGACAAGATAGTATTGCAGCAGCAGAAACCACCACTGTCCAATATAGAAGAACTGCCAACAGCTGCTATTCACCCATCCATAGTCATCTGTTGCTGTCCTGAGTTTGGCTAGGATACAGTTAGTTTTCACAAGTAGCTGGGAGAGGGCCACAGCCAAAATAGTCAACTGAAGCAGCCAACAGGATATTCAGACACCACGGTGACATCACACAGACTATGTAGGTGGGGAGCTAGCTAAGGGTGAAGGCACATGACTTGAGCAAGTTGTGGCTGGGAGCAGGGAGAGGCAGTGAGCGGTCACACTGTATAGCACTCAGTTTATATATTTTTTCATTAGTATTATTGTTATTGCTGTCATTTCTTCTCTCTTTGCGTTGTTCTATTACACTGCCCTTATCCCAACCCATGGGTTTTTACTTTTCTCTTCCAGTTCTCCTTCCCATCCCACTGGGGGGAGGGAGGTGGGGAAAGGAGGGAGCAAGCGAGGAACTGTGTGGTGCTTAGTTGCCAGCTGGGGTTAAATCACAACAACTTTACAAACACCTTTACAAACTGGATCTTGATGCCCTCATTGACAGCTCAACTGTATAGTTCACAAGCACACTTTCTCCCTTCTCCAGACTGAACTTTTTGACTACATAATTTGTGAAAGACCATTTCAAAGTTTCTTCTCAAAACACAGGATCTCATCACCCAAGAATGTGGTTGGGGATTGTTAAAGGTGATAGCAAATACCTGCAGGATACACAAGGTACCAGGGGTGAAGAGTTGTAAAAAATCCTGCATCAAGTGTGGAGCATAGCCTGGTTGCTGAAGGATCACCATTGCCCCTTGATTCTAAGGATTTGGCATATGCAAAACATAGAGGCTGATAATCTTGTTTTGCTGAAGCTTTCTAAGGAAGAATATGATAAACTGTATTCTCCCAAGAACTCAGTTTCCTAAGCCTCATTCAGGTGGCATAAAAGCTGTACAGATTGGGCATATGCCAGGAGTCAGACCTGCAGCCTTTGTAAGCCTACACATGGCATAGAATTGTTACAGCAGGATTGCACCAAGGACAGATGATGCTCCCTGAGGGACCATTGCCAGCTGGCTATTCTTATCTGCTGAAGGGTGCCTGGAGGTCAGACTGCTGGAAACCCACTACAGCATTATACTTTCTTTATATTAAACAGAAATGTGCTGCAGTGGTCTCTTCATCAGACCCTGCCTGATGCCATCACATAAATCACAGGCTTGCTACTTGCATATGCATGCGTGTCTTTTAGATATGTAGTTTTGAATGGGGCTGTGACATTTCTGTGTGAAGAAGCTAAGATCCACGTACCTCAGTCCTGCACAGGTATGAGTCTGATCAAGGCAGGACAGGAAACACGGAATGATAATTTTCACCTTAGCCCAAAGAAGCAAAGAAAAAAAGAAAATGTGGAGTATTTTCAACTTGATGCAATTTTATTCATTGCTATTTGTGGGATTCAAATGGAGGAGTTCACTCACACAGCAGAGAAACTAATCACTACGGGCAGAATTCATTTTATCTGAGAGTAGTCACCTAAGAGGCAAACATCTAATCTAAGCTAGTTTTCTAGGCTCTGTGCTCAATGGAGAGAGAAGGCAACACCCAGTACTGGCAGGATCAGTGACCCTCTGAAGACAGCTCTTTCTGATGACTACAAAGGGAGTTTAAACTACTAGTTTACTTGAAATGCTTGGCTTTTATGCAGTTGAGGTTATAAAAGGCAAAATTTCCTTGGAATGTTTAACATCTGCAATATTCAGGAGTTGTGTAGCATGCCATTTGGTTTGGGTTCCCCTCCCGTTTCAGATAATGTTTCCTGCCAAGGTTAGAATATACCAGATCCTAAAGGGATAAAGAGCACCATCACCTTTTGTGGTTCTCTGAATAACACACATAGGTTGGGTGCTTTTTCCCTTCATCTGTAAGAAAATTATGGGTCATTAATGCATTCAAGAGGGGGAACCAGTCCTGAATTTCAACAGGACTTTCATCAATACCCAGCACTGCAATGGCTGAGAAACATCTATTGTTTGGTATAAGCCCTGCTTAACAGGCTAGGGATAAGAATCATAAAGCAAGCAGACACTTGGATTTTTGTATCCTCAGAAGTGTGATTGAAAAGCAGTGACTGGTTCACTGCACTATTGTTCAAAGATTAAGGCAAACAGAACAAAGAAGCAGCAAGGTCATCCAGTCCATCAGAGAAGACACACTTTCCACAGGGTGTTTCTGAGTGTTTAGTCTGATCTCATTTGAAAAGTCTCATGCTGTGGGAGCTATACTAGCTCTTTTGGGATTTCCTACTAGTCCAATAATAGATCTTCCTCTCAGGAAAGGGTCCTTGGTATTTGCCCTGTTATTCTTTGCATGGTATTATTATGTTGCTATATTCACCTCTTGGATAATTCCAACAATCTTTCCTTCAAACTTGGGCTTTTCCTATAACACAAGCTCCACTTCAACATGTTACAGATAATATTTCAAACCTTTGCTGCTTAGAAGACTGCAAAGGCAAAGAAGTCTGGATGCAAAGCTCAAGATGTGAATTCAAGTTCATGTGAAAACGACAGACACTTGGATTTCTGTTCTGGACAAGTACCAAAGGCTTCTTCCCATCCACCAAGCTACATAAGAATACTAGCTTGAGGAGTAAAAGGCAGTTACTCAGGTGCCTCCAGCTGCAGAAACCTTGCATGATTTATCTGACCATACTAGTTGCCTGCACTCAGGATGTTTTTTCTTGGCCTCACACTTCCCTGAAGTCCCTTCTGTTTGCCAGTACTGTTTTGACATAAGCAGTGTCCAGCACTGAATATTTTGTGATAGATATGGTTATGCAAAGCAGAAGCCTCCACTGCCATGAGCATGAGCATCACTAATGTTTCTGTAGCACCTAGAGGCTCTGACATCATTGTGCAATGTGTTCTAAACCAAAAACATGGTCCTGTCTCTTAATTAACAGATCCATTTGTACAAGGGAGCATAAAAAGTGTATCATGCTCATTTTCACTAATGTGTTGGTGATCCCTTCAATCTGGCTGCATTTTCTTATTAGACATCAGTTATCTGAGTATTTTCAACTGAAAACCATTCCATGTTTGATCCACTTTTCAGTACTTATTTAAAGGAAACGGCGTGTCATAATACTTGCTATCTCAAAACAAACTGGTCCATGAGTGGTGAAAGTTTTTGTTAAAACTACACCTATAGTTGAAATCAGAAGCAATATTTCAGATGGGGAAAAAAAGTTGGTTTTCATTAATAAAAAAATTAAGTGGAAAAAAGGAAAAGCAAGTGGAAAAAAGGAAAAGCAGGCCTGAGGATGGCAAACTGAAAGGATTTCTAAGTATCAAAATACAATGAAAATAAATGTAAGTGGAGAAATCAAAACATAACATTTTTAATTTGAGGCTTGTGTTGGTGTGAACATATTTAATACAGTTCTTATCACCATAAAAGTTCTAACTTACAGAAGCATACCACCAATAGAGAAAATAATCGTAGGAGGAAGTATATGGTAGGTTTAGAAGTTCACACACCCACATGTTCTTCCTCTGTCCCTCCACCCCAGTTGTGTCTGTCATTTTTCTCATAGAACATTATTTTGCTTTCTTGATCTGTATCTGGTCATGATCTTGGCTGAGGTAAATTTTGTGTTTGGCTTCACGCCTCCTATGTTGAGAGCGGATGTGTCCCTCTCAGAAGCTCACTAGGATGAAGTTGATCAGTGCTTCAATCATCCCCTGACTCTTCTGATGTGTAGATATTTTTAACCCACAAACCACCGTACCTTCCTTTCCATTTCCACCAAAGGGCCTTTTTCTGTTTTTCCTTGTTCTCATATCTCTGAACAGGCTTTCATGCAGTCAAAGCAGCTATGTCTTCCTTGTATTCCACTTTTATTGACAATTCAGCCTGGTGCCACTCTTCCTGTGATATGGGGGGAAGATAAGGCTTTTGATGCCAATCAGTTGCTTTACATAGAAGATACAACACTCCTCTGACAAATATTTGACTAACCTTTCTCCCACTCATATATATCTCAGTCAACTCCTATAAAAAAAATCCTGTGGCCTATCAGTTGCATGTGGCATCTCAGGGAGAGGACTTATGAGAAATATTAAGAGGGAGTGGGGTGAGGGGTAAAGAAAGAAAAGAAAACCAAATTACAAGCTAAAATTTCAGCTGGAATGAGTTAACAAAGCTTCGCTGAAATCAAAAGCTGTATCATTTTACTTTGGTTAATAATTAGGTCACAGAAATATATATTTCCTGAACCTCTCCTGGTATAAATTTTAGTATTGAGAATTGTTTCAGTCAGGCAATGATTTGGCATCAAGTTTGGCCACTTAATGGGTTCAGCACAGAAAAAGTTATGTGTAGAAGACTAGATGAAGTCAATCCACACCAATGCTTCCAGTGGATTTATTGCAACTCTTTCATCTCTGGGGAAGACCTGAGGTTTAAATAGACCGTATCTTTACTGACTTCATATGAACATCTTAATTTCAGCTTGATTTGCAATCTTTTGTAAAGGGATGACTCTTGGAGGATGAAACCAAAGGAAAAATTTCTTCAGAAACCAAAAGAGGTGGGCAGGAAGCCAACTGGTGAGAAAGACTGAAAAGATAAATTAAATGGATGTTGCTTCAGTGGGGACCACTGAGCAGCCCATGGTGACCAGTTTATAGAATGATGTACCAATTTGGGATGGTGCTACTCAGTATAAACCAAATAAAAACACTGACTGTGATGAAGTTCTTCAGCACATTTCCAGCCTTTTATGTTGGGATAGGAAGCAAGGCTTGAGATTCGGGTCATAAGGTACCCAGGTCTGCAACATGTATGCAGAACTTGCTGCCAGGGACTGGCCAGAAAGTACCAAACACATGGGTGCACCTCAGGAACCAGCTGCCTTCATCATACTTTGTCAGTGACACATTCTGATGTCTGGGATGTGGTGACAATGCAGATCCAAAATGAGAGGCACTATCCAAAATTGCAGAGAAGGAACTAACAGGGAGACGACAACAGCCTGTGCACAAAGGGGAACTTTTGGGTCGTAGAGAGTATTTTTGGAGTTCCTCAAAGATCAGTCTCTAGACTGATGTGACAATAATTTCATTAATAGCATTACTGTGTAGAGATTGCAATGCAACTAAACAAGGACTGACTGGGGCTCATCCCTTTTATGTTGATAACTTTTTGGCCTTAATCACTTTGTGTAATGTTTCCTTCCTTTTTCAGTATCACCTCAGTGAAAAGCAGGCAATAGGCAGAGGGCAGAGTCTATCTATCAGGGGACACTGCAGCTGGTGGCCTCCACTTCTCAGGCAGTCTGGAACAGGCTGGTGGGTACAAGAGAAGGAGCAAGTCCCCTGGGACAGAGAGCTGAGCCTTCCTGCCCTACGCTGTCTGATGGCCCCAGCAAGGTAATCCAGCAAGTCAGAGAGCACAGTGCTCTGGAGCCAGGGCTGCGAGGCAGACTTTCTGCCCATGGCAGTGGCTCCAAAAGCCATTTTGAGGGCTGCCAAGGGGCTGAATCCCAGAAACACCACCCAGGTGTCCACTGCTAATCCCCGCTGTCTGTCATCCCCATTGGCAGTCTCACAGAGGTCAAAAATAAAACATTTGTCTGAGAGGCAGGCAAATCCCAGGCCACCCACTTTACAGACCTGTCCTGCGAGTCTGATCCACAGACGCTGCAGGGACAGGCATCTTGGAGGTGCTTACTGATACCACCCAGTGCTTTCAGCTGGCCTACAAGAGACACACACTCAGAGCAGTGCACTATCTGGGAGAAACGCAGCTCTGCCAGGTGTCCAAGAGACATCCTGGGGCAGAGACACAAACTCACACCCACAGTCTCCCATCAAGCAGAAAAAATGCCAGTTTTGGATCACAGCCCTTGGGCATCAGTACAAGCTACCAGATTCAACCCTAAAGTGTTTCCCCTGAAGATTATAAAACACAGCGGGGGGAGGGGGAGGGATTTGTATTCTACAGATTTGATTTTGGCACCAGTATTGGTGCTTTTCTAAAGAAAGTAATTCAAAAAGTGACGTTTTGGGGAGTGATTCACACCAGGATTTTGTGCCAATATATCTTAAGTAAGAAATTGTAGGTGCTGTGATCCACAGGCTGAATTTTGCAGCAGCAAAGGAGAACAAAAAAAAAAAAAAACTCAAAACTATCATTTAAACTACAGGGAAATTAATCCAACGTCCACAGATTTCCCACTCTCCACTGCCTCTTGTGAACAAGACAAATACACCTGAGCAGTTAACATCTTATTACTTGAATAAGTGGAATTACCCTTTTTAAGCCTAAAGCTTCCACTAAGACAAAGAGAAAGTGAAAAAAAAAACATTTAAAGCTACTGCTGGACACAAATGCTAGTACTTATTTGGCTCAGGATTTTCAGTTAATCCATTAGATCAAGAGACACACCTGTAAGCTTCTATTTAGCCCTACAACCCCCAAATCTTAAGATATTCAGACACAAAAGTTTTGTTCAAGCCATTCCCAGTAAAGATGTTATCAAAACTAAAAACGTCTTACATTGCTGGTAAATGTATTACTCAAAGAGTCTACTTGTCTGGTTTCTTCTCAGCCTACAGGGGCTTCTTTTTTTTTTTCACAGCATAGTAACATTTTCTTTCTTCAATGCTTCATTAGCTCATCTTACTCATGCAATTTTCCCCATTTTATTTCATGTAAATCAAATTACTCATCAGCTTTGTAATGTCATCAGCCTACAAAGAGTCATCCATAAAAAAAAAAAATTTAAACCACGCAGTAAAAAACCCAAAATTGATATTTATGCAGGTAGTATAATTTGTTATAGAACTATTCATAATAGGTATATAAAGTTAAATTACAAGGTTAGAAGGACTTGGGAGGAATTTTAACAGGATTAGATTCTCCAGTATGTGGCTGAGGTAAAGTGGTCAGGACGTATTTTCCAAACCAGGGGATTTTTTGCCTTACTGTATTTTTTTTAGTTTCTCTCTTTCTTTTGGCAAGTGTGGCTAAAGATACTCACACCTCAGTGCCTTAGCTTGTCTGCCAAGTATTCCCCTCTTGAAAGGAATATGTCAGAAGCAGAATATTCTGTTTATTCACCAGAACAAGCAAGTGAACTGAAAGCAGTTTACAGCTTTGCACGTGAGTATCTTCTCACCCCTGCAAGATGGAAAAGGACAGCAGAAACGAGCAGCAGGGCTGCTGCTCCAGACTCAGACACGACTCTGTGAGAGGTTTACACTCGCAGCCACGAACAACAAAGGTGCACAGCTCAGTGAAATGGGGGCAAAAGCTCCGAAGAAGGGTGCTAAGGCAGGATTTGGGTGCCCTGTCAGAGGTCCCTCCTGTGGCCTGGGTATCTTCCCACTGTCCCCGTCGAGGACAAGCTACTCCTTGATCATGTAGGGTGCAGGGCAGAGAGGTGGAACACAGAAGGAAGGAGTAGGGGCGGGAATCAGTGCATTAAACACCCTGGTAAATCACAGTTACAGGGTCTGAATAAGGCAGCTCAGCTAGAAAAAAAAACCTTTTCAGTTATTAGTAACTGAAAACAAAAGTCACCTGAATATCAGGTGACAGATATTCAGATGCACAGTTATATGTTTCATTCTCTTTAAATGTCTCATTTTACTACTGCTTTTTATCCTAACATTAAGGTACAGTCAAATATTAAGCACAAACCACTGCAATACACAACATTAAAGCAGTAAGACAGCAAAGCTGAACACCAAGTAAGCAGACAAGAGAAAAGAGCATAAATTACACCTAGGAAGCCCTCCGAGTCTTCCCTAAGTATGATCAATAATAAATTAGTCTTCTGAGCGGAATGAATTTCCTCTAGGACAGACAGAGAGCATCAATTGAGATTTGTCTTTCACAGACAGGGTCTACAGGAAAAGGGTTCCAAATGCTACTATATAGCCAGCAAAACTGATGACTTATAGGATTGTCTTATATCTACTGAAAGTGATTAAAGAAGGGGTGTTACAATGTGCAGGCTAACCCAGGGAGCAAGCATTGAAGTGGTATCACTATGATGAGACACAAGAAGGAACATCTCTCAGGGAGAAACTTGGTCCAAATTTCATTTAAAAAATCTTTCTCCTGCTTGCTAACACCCTTGCTTGCAAAAGCCTTTTGATTTCAACAGAAAAAGCAAGCTGGACTCTGAAAAGATCACTGGTCATGGCAGGGAGAGCACTAATGAGCCAGCGGGGACCCTGGGGAGTAGACCTGCATGTAGTTATGAAGTTCAACAATTCTTCGTAACTTTTCTGTCAGCCTGAAGCGAGGTAGGATGTGTAGCCAGAAGCAGTCTTTCTCACAGCACCCCTGCTTTCAGCCCTGTCTGAACCTGGGAAGTGCAGCAGTTTGTGAGAGTTAAAAAATGACACTCCATTTTTTCATCACAGAGTTCAGTTTTCCCTCTCATTCTGGATTGCGTTTCCAACAATTTAACCAGTAACCAAACCAGATGTGGAGAGCATGCTAGCTGGGGCTAGTGAGCCTTCAGCATGGTTCAGTCTCCAGCCTCCACTCCCAAGGACTTCACTGAGCAAATTTAAGGAAAAAACCATGATGGGGTGATTTCAACATCTTCTACTCTGGTTCTTCCCTGTGATTTGTCCTTGAAATGCACACACTAGCACAACAGGAATCCAGAGCCAAGCACCTGACACATCTCTAATTAGTGTTGTTCTTGCAGTTTTACTCTGGACTTTCCCCTGTGAAATCATTCTTTTAGAATCAGAACACTTGTTACATCTTAAAGCTATTTCTGCTGCATTTGTTCATTTGTTTCTACCTGATCACATCTAAACATCCCTTGTAAAGGATGGTAGTGGCTATTCTTTCAGTCCAGAGGAAACTTCTTCAGATAACCAGGAATTTACTGCAAAAAGATGACCTTCATTCCTCCTACTCATTCTTTTGCATGGTTGCAGCTGACTGGGGTGGAAATTTGCAGCAGGTAAATGCTGAGCAAAGCTACATCCTTGGACTAACCTCATTTTCACAAGAGAAATCTTCCTGAACTTCTAACAGACTTACCGTATGATTTAGCATTGTCCTTTCAGTTCTTACCCAAACAGGTCAAAATCTCTCTGTGGACCAGAACCTGCATCGGTGTCAGCTCCTGGGAATTGTCGCCATCCCAGAAGCCCCATTTTTAGTGGGAACAGAGTGTAACAGAGCTGTTGTTTCCAACAGCTCGGTGAAATATGAGTACCTTACAAGGAGGAGGCATGGATGACCCCCACAAAGAAGGTTTTTATGAAACTCTGGCAGCTCCAGAGTCTTCACACACAGTGAGCCCTGGAGAAAACACTACAGGACAGATAGGTTCAGGCAGTCTGGCTAGCTCAGGGTCAGCATCACTACCAGGCTGGGAAGAAAGTGTGGGGACCAAAAGGGATGAAAACATGGCTAATTTCCTCAAGATAGGCTTGGCTGCCAAAAGGTTGGGATCTGCCTATACTGATACACTGCTGCCAGCCACTGCTCCAATCCTGGAACAAGAAGAATAAAGTCCATTTACACCTCTCCACCCCCAGTTAAAGAAGTTGTTTTGTTTTTTTTTTTTTCACCTGAAAAACATGTATCTGTTCACAACTAGGGGGGATGGAGAGTGTGAGTGCTCTTGTTGAGCAATGGAGTTCATACTAGGGCTGAATGAGCCTCATTTGGGCTTTGCTGATGAGTGATGCTCAAAACCTGGTTTAGAGATGGGACAGCAGGAACTTGCAGAGCAGGCCACTTTCCTGCAAGCTGTTTCCTCTAGGATTTAACTTCCTACATGGGGATCCCGACCTGTTGGCAAAACAAGAGGAATCATCATGTGGGAATGGACTGAAACCTGCAGAGACACTCCGTAAAATGAGGTGCAGAGCAGGGAATTTTTTGCATTTTCTGTGCCTGCTCCCCTGAGGCAACACAGTATTTTCACAGCATCTTACCATCTCAATTGGAGTTTCACTCTTGCCTTCCACTTGTGATGTCTTTCCACCTCCCCTTGTCATCACCTCCAGCTGTGTCTGCTGCACTTCCCTTGCCACACTGCTCTGCAGAGGTTGCACAGATCACAGCCAGACAAAGGCAGCTTGGGGGGCAAAGGCAGCATCTCTTTCTGAATAGAGATTACACAGCTGAAGTCACAGGGTGAAGCTGACACAGCCAGTCCTCCTGCATAAGGAGAAGCAGGCACTTGCACTGGCCTCAGGAAACTCAGGAGGCTTGAGGCTCACTCTGAGGCTTGTCCTAAGATAGTGTTCATTTGGTTTTGTCTAAGAGTGACTAATGAAGCTCTTGGAAAATAGGTAGAGAAGGGTTATTGCACAAGGGCCCAGAGTCCCTTCTTGTCAGAGAGCTGTCTGCTTCCTTCTGCCTCTCCATATTCTTCTGGGTTTCATAGCTCAGAACAGGGAATAAGAACTGAGAACATCATAGGCCAAATTCTTGGCTGTGCTTTTGCAGGTGCTGAGGGGCAACCTTGGGTGAGATTTCCCAGTGGTAGGAGGACATCCAGTATTGCAGCATCTCCAATAATGCCTAGCTTCAGGAATGCACTGGGAACGTGCCTTAAACAAGCCCATACCCTGCTGCTGCAACAGCTCCTTGAGGGTCACTGAACTGAAGTCGCTCTGATTTGTTGCAGTGAGTCAAATTATCCATCTGGTGCAGGTATCTGGAAAACATGGGCATGTGAGCATCACTAAACTATTCAGTCTTCAGCAATATTGGCCAAAATGAGGTATCTGAATCCTGAAGTCCTATGGTATTATAAAGCATACTTCATACTGCCTTTGAACGTATTACAGGAGTATGTTTTGAAGAGGAAGATGCTGAGATTTGCTCCCCTTTTTGTCAGAGGTCTGTAGACTGTGAGCATGGAGAGCAGGAAAGCTCCCCTCTCCCTCTCTGGGAAACCAGAGGTGCTCTTTCTTTCAGCCTCTCTTACCTCCCTGTCCTGCCATCAGACTTCTGTGAAGTATCTTTGGCAGAGATGCTCCCTCAGGTTTGCCCTCACTGGCAAATGCTTCATAATTATGCTCCTCAGAGGGTTTCTCAAGCAAAGATCAGATTCCTGTAATAATTCAATGAGACATACTAGTGAGGTTCAGGAGAGAGGACACACTCCTTACTCCACTCAGCTCTGCTGGCTCTAGAGCAGCCCAGGTAGAAACTGCTCCCAAGGCAAAGGAGACACAACTCCCCCAGCCTGCCAGCCTGCAGTAAGGAGAAGTATTATATTCCTGTAATAAATACCCCAAGTATACATCAGATACAAGCTGTTTCATGCCTCCTGCATCTTTTTATGTAAAGCCTGAAGAATTAACAGAATAATAATTTTATTATTCCACAAAATCATGTAGTCTTCAGAGCACCAGCAAGGGTTGTAAGCATTTCTCTACGCAAGTCCAGTGCAGTTCTAAACAACATTAAACACACCTGGACCTGGAAACATCACAGGCAGCTACAGGACTACATCTCTGGCTGTTTGCTTCAGCAGATAGTACAATCAGAAAGGCTAACATGTAATTTAGATGCTCTGCAATATAAACACCAAAGGAGAGCTTTGACACCAGACTTACAGGTCATTTTCCTCTGACAGTCTCCTGTGCCCGTGGTGTGAATCTTCAGCCATTCTAAACCCAGAGATATTCAGGCTTCATGAAGCCTTGTTGATTACTTTGTCTTCTGTGACACAGAATTTGAACACAGGTAAGAAACATTAGACCAGCCTGTACATTCCCTCCCTACAGCAGGGGCCTTCCCACCCATGAGTCATACAGTCGTCTTCTCAGCTGATTTTTAAAGCACACGTAAAACATGGATCTATCAATTTATGGATGTCTCCAATGTTTTTACCGCATTTGTCACCTTACGTCCATGTCCAATCGTTCCCTACTTAATAGGTAAGATACCTCACTTAATGCCTCCACCTTTAGCATGACAACTTCAAAGACTGATAAAGTGGTTGTGAACAGAAATAAGTTCAGCATCCACACAGTTCACAACACTCAACTCAGATACGAACTTTAATTATTCACATAATTCAGTTTCCTCGACTCAGATAACACATTTTTGGCATCACGAGTCTCAGAACAGCATGATGCTCACCACGTCAGGCTCACCTTTGCCAGGCAGAGATGGCCTGTCAAATCTGTAACCTCTGCCGAAGTGGCTGCCGAGTCACAAGGTCACAAGGTAAGAGTTTGCCAGCACACTGAACAGTGAGTCATATTTAATAGCCTATCTGCTCTCACACTCCATAAAATATTTTCCTATTATTTCTCCTTCCTGTTATATTCCTAAGGAGTAAAGTAACGGCTGTGTAACTGCCAGAACCCATTTTTGCAAATAAAGGAGCAGAAACATAGTTGTTGCCTTTCCCACTACCCCCAAATGTCTGATGCCTCTTATTATTCTTGCTGACATTTTAACAGTGCTGACTGTTGTTAAGGATCAGAATTAGGATTCCTAGTCACAGGCCCCATTTTACTAGGCACTCTAAAGACATAGCACAAAAGCTGCACCCCAAATGGCTGCAGACTAAATACATTCATGGATTCACCTCAGACACCAACTTCCCAAATCTCTCACCTGATTTCAGCTAGCCTTTATGAGCACCTGCTCTTTCTGAATATCTCATCCTTCCTTCTTTTCCTTTATTTGCATGCTCAAAACTAAGTTAAAGCAATGACATTTCAGTAGGTGGGTGATTTTATAGCTGTCTATATCTCTCTTTTTTTTTTTTTTTTTTTTGTTTACTTTTCCTTTCTTTTTCTTTTTTTTTTTTTTTTTTTTTTTGGTTAAATGAAATAAACTGCCCTGCATTTCTAAAGCTATCTAAGCAGCAACATCCTTTAAAGGAATTCTATCTTCATCCTGCTGGTTTATGCTATGTAAGTCCTATTAGTCATCTTGAAATTTAGTAGCTTCATTTTGTTGTCTGTTGGTTTTTTTTTTTTTCCTGGAGGATGTGAAGAGAGAAGACACAAGAGATTGTTGTGAATGAACTGATAATTTTCTGAACTCATTAAATATGCCAGCAATTATTAATAATTAATGGCAACAGGGGTGCATTCTCCTCCTCCCCAAGTAACCAAGAATGCTCTTTAATAGCTGCACAGCAATCCTTTGAAAAGAGACAACAAATCTACTCCTTGCGGGTAACAGTAAATGATCTGGATTGATGCTTTCCATTCCTGTTCCACTGCAGTTTGCATTTAACAAAAACTTTAAAGAGAAATTATTTGCTTTCTAGTCAGTTAATATTATGCTTACTTCACCTCTGCAAATGCCTCGAAGTCTAAGTGGCAGATGTCATACAACATCCTCTCTGGAAACCTTTTTGCTCACTTCAGCTCCCTGATGGAGCTGCATTGCAAATGCCAACAGCTTTCCACTGACGAAGTCTTCAGAGACATCAGCTGCTGAAAGCTCGCAGCATCTCACAGCACCCTTCCCCTGCCATGGAGGAGA
>NW_008594213.1:21240-81881 GCF_000691845.1 Merops nubicus | reverse complement strand
AAAGAGTGTCTGGCAGGAGACTGAAGGAGCCTCAAAGCCAGAGGACAAGAAGGAAAAATGAGGACGATGAGATTCTTGACACTGGTGGCTTGGATAACCTCGCAGTGGTCAGGCAACATTGATCCTGGTGGCAACAGTCATGTACTCCACACCTCCTACTCCTACTCTGGACCAAATCAGTCTCTTATGGCACTCTTCTGGGAGGAACACATTCAACTTCTATTCACCAGTAGATGATAGAGCCACAGCAAAGGAGGACTCTGAAGTGCAGGATGAAGCAATCTGCTTTGCACGCGAAAGACTCGGAGGGTCTGCTTGCACTTTATTGCAAGGAATAGTGCTTGGTTCGATCTTATACAGCTCAGCTCTTTACCCACAGGCAAAGGGCTGAAGTCTTCTGGTCACAAAAATGAAAGTAAAACAACTGAGAGAAGAAAACAAAGGGAAAAATGAGCTAAGGATCAGTGTTTTGTTACAGGAAGTCAGAATTCTCTGTGAGGATTAGTTTGTCTTTAAGTCAGAGGGAGAATTTAGATTGCAGGTTAATAACACTAGTGACATTTAACAGATTTTAAATTTAATACAGATAGAGGCTCTTCATCCTTCCATTTCCAGTTCCAGTAACAGTGCATGCACTTATACAAACATTTAAGGATATGGACCAGAACACAGTAGCCTATGACTGGAACAATCAGGTCTTGCATCTATAAGCCACTTCTGCTCTCCTTTGCATTTTGTACTGCACCTTATACCTTTCAAAAATTAACACAGAAATTAGGAGTTCTCTTCCCTTATTCCTGTGCAAAACCAATGCAAAACTGGGACATTACAGCCATACAGAGGAGGGAAAAGCAAACAAACAAACAAACAAGCCTTGAAACCAAACCACCAACTACTTAAAGACAAAATAGTATTTGGTGGGTTTGTTTGGCAGGAAAAGTTATGGTTTCACCTGTAAATAAAGAGGAAGAACAGGCTGATTAGCTTTAACTGAAAATAAGACTTGTACTTTCAGTATTTCCAGCTAAAACACAGGTTCATTTCTGGTGACTGGTGAAAAACAGGGCAGATTTTTTTCTATTTATTTGATATTTAGGAGACAGACTAGTACAATTTCCTGTATGTGTTCACCAAAAGATACATTGCCAATCCAAAGCAATTTTGCCCTATTGCATAAACTGGCAAAGAGGAAGGAAACGTTCATCTAGAGAAGTAATAGCAATAACAAATGAAGATTCTGCCTTGACCTTGCAACATGGAGAAATAAATACAGCTTGTTCTAAAAAGACAGGGTGAAGGCAGTTGTGGTCATTTGCCCCCATATGAGGGCAAATTACGTTTGGAAGTTGGACTGATGCTCAGTTTCACAGGATCAGAAGAGACTCCTGCTGTTCTAATGGACAAACACTCATCATCGTTTGGTGTCCATGCTCAAGACTGAGGGGAGTCTCAGATTACTATTTTGTAAGCGGCCCTGTAGTCCAGGAGAGGGTTGAAATGAGCAGCAGACCAGACCAATCCCCACATTGTGACAATCTGTACAAAGCAGAGGGTGTGAGCCCTGTGGCAGCTCTGTGGAAAATGGTTTTCCCAAACCACTTCCACTTTTGAGATTTCTTCTGTTTTGCAGTAGGACAAATCTGTGACCTCTACAAGATTTTCTCAGACCTCTGACAGCCACCCAGCAGGGCCTCCATGCTGCACAAAGACGACCAAAGTTCAAGTCCCTTGTTGATCTTGATCAGGGGCTGGCTCTCAGGTTTTCCATGCGCCAAGCAAGTCACATAAATACCAATCTGTTGGCTGTCCTGGGCTGGGCAAGATTAGTTAGCTAAAAGAATACAACCTCAAATCTAGAGTTTGGGTGAAAAGCACAGAAGATAGAAACCTGAGGGAGCTAGTAGGAAAACCAGTGCAGCTACAAGAAACTTTAGTCTGAGGAGACTTTCTTTTATGGATAGGTGAAATAAGTTGCATTTACACAGTCCACATGACCTTTGGGGGGAAGAAACAGTTATGTGTGAACAAAAGAAAGCATTGAATTGACTGGGAGAAAAGACAGACAATAACTTCTGTAGTAGGTAGCCCCAGGAAAAAAAGAAAGAAATGAAAAGAGTATGAGCTATACAGTGGAAAACTCAAGAAAGCAAAGGGAAATAGCATAAAAAGAAACCAAAGAGAAAGAATATGAAGCTTTAACATTAACAGGAAAAGTAAAATTATGAAAGAGATCTCCACATGAAAATCAGCAGAGGTGGTGACTTAGGGGAAGTTCAAAAAGCTTCATCTGTAAACAAATGTAAGAGATTTCAGAAAGCAAATAAGGAACTAATAGGAGCAGCAGGAGATACACAGAGAGGAGTGTTTCAACATCACAGGCATAACCAAATCAGAGCAAGGAAGTGAAAGTCCAAGGGATGGGTGGTCAGGGAGGGGAGTGACGTGGCAGCTAATGACATGCAAGCTTTCAAATTTCAGCCTGGCAAAAATGAGATATTGGGTTTTGCAGAGACTTTTGAGTTCTTTTGCTTGTCAGACCTGCATCTCGGTAAGCATCACCTTCTCTGTCAGCAAAAAATCTTCTCCCAAGTTCCCAGGGACTCTGTCCACACACCCTGCCTAGAAAAACTGCTATCAACTTACAGGATCAAGTTGCCACTGAAAGCAGAGTTGGAAGAAGCCTTAGGTGGTCTCCTAGTTCATTGTCCTGCTCAACACAAAGTTATCTGCACCTTGTTAATTCCTGACAGAAGTTTGTCTGATTCACATAAGTTTCTTCTCATATTTGCATCCAAATTAAGTCATTGCTGTAGTGAGAGTGCACCAATTTTTAATAAATAGATATGTTCAAATCGTACATCTTGTTCTGCCCAGAAAGTTGTCATCTCTACACGCTAAGCAAGGAACCAAGTCCCCCACTAGGCTACAGGAGGCTGACCCTATTTCTTATGGATGGGAATGAATCTGTACATACTGAACACTGTTGTGTTAAGTAGAGTTTTGTTCCTTTTAGCATTTATTTAATTCACTGACACACTTGACGTGCAAAGAACAATGTGAAGGTCTCTGTGCTGTAAAAAGAAGAAAAGATTTATTTTTTTTTTTCAATAAAACTGCTCGAATTTAATCTGAACATGAGAGTGGATGGTGGCACATTGCTCAGTGCTGGAGAACAACCAGCAGCTACACACCACAGCCTTGGGCAGAAGGAATGGCCATCATGCGGCCTCTTCTTCAGCCTCCACCAGATTCACACCTCAGCTGCTTTCTTCCACTGGCATGTTTAAGCCTGTCCAAATCCTCTGCTACCCACTTGCGAGGACTGAGGAAAAGATTTCCATAGGATGCCACAGCTGAGAAGGGCCCAGATAGTGTCAGCAAGGAGTCAGGCAAGGCTCTGCAGCATGAGTCAGCCTAGCTGGTGTGGCTGCCCCGCTCACCACACTTTCACCAACCCCGTCCCACAGCATCAGACACTCAACTGACCCAGGGCTAGGCCTTGTGCAACCAGCCGCCAGCACAAATACTTCACACTGAGCAACACCACCCTGCCAGTTGCCAAATGTTTATTGTACGAGCCTGGGCTAACCATAACAGGAACCCAAACTGGCCCAAGCCAAAAGAAAAAGAAGCTTAACTCGGCATGGAAGCCAAGTCATTTTGTAAACAAGCTTGGTGCTCTTCCTAAAAATGGAGGTCAGATCCTCCTTTGGCGTAAATGGGTATGGCTTAAACCTATCTCAAAGAGCAAGTCAAGAGGGGCAGCCAAGCACCAGCAGTTACTTTATAATGGCTGTTCTTGCTGTTTAGTGCTGTTCAAAAGGCCCATTTTAATTAAGTTGTAACAAAGTACAACTCCCGCACCCCTTCTCATCTACCAACTGCAGGACCAAACCTGTGCTAGGACAGATTTCCATTCCTAACAATCAGCTGTCAGTGGCAGTATATTAGCAGCCGAAGAGCAAAATGCCTTAAAAAGGCTCAAGACTTCTGCCGTGAGAGGAATGACCCCAAAGATGATCAATATCTCTCTATCTACTTTGTGGCTTCAGCCACAGCAGTAGAAAATCAGCATAGGGAGGTCATCAGCATAAATGAGATGACCCTTCCTCAAGTTGCTCCTGAAGGCCACCAGGGAGGTGTCAGAAACTGGAAAGAAACTTGGATGCCTAGTGGGGTGACAGGCAGGGGAAGGAGACAATGGAACAACAGCCAGGCTGTTGTTCTGATGTGACTCACTCATTTTCCACTTAAGTTTGTGACTATTCTTACTGAAAACAAAAGACCAAGACTGCTTTGGGGTTCTATTTAAATTTTCCTGACAGAAACAGATCTTTTCTTCATCTTTTCTGTTCTTCACCTGGCATTTCATTTCTTAGTACAGGAAAGCTGCTGTTTCTTCCCTGTTTTTACCACAACCAAGAGCTACAGATGATGTAGTAACATTTGTTCACAGTTATGCAGAACATAATAACCCAAAACACAATGATTTTTACTCCTATTATGACACAAATCTGGAATTTGGGATAAACCACACCCTGGATGGAAGACATTATCTGAAAGACATGTTTTTCTAGCTCACATTTAGGGGACTCAAGTACAGTTACTAGCATTCAATTAGTTTGTTTTAAGCCCTCTCTCCTTTTTATTTCTTTAATAATGTCAATGTGATAAGAAGTTATGCATTATGCATTATTAAAAAAAATAAACAAACACTCTAGTAATCTGCTTTAACTGTGTTCTTTTGTATTTCTTTAGAGTTTTATTTAGTTATTAGGAGAAATGTTATACCCAAGCCCATTTTTTACTTTGTCTGTACAATCCAATATTTTATATACTTCTATTATATCCATTCATCTTTTCAAGCCAAGCAACACTGCTTTGCTGACTCTCTCCTCTCCTACAGGTCTTGCCCAACTTTCAGACTTTCCCATTCCCCTCTATGGAGCCATTCTGTTTCTGCAGTACTAGGGAAAGTCCCTGGAAAATGCCTGTTACTTTTATTAAATTCTCACTCCCTCCTGACTACAGATTTATATGGCTTTTTACCCAATACATACAAAACAGCCCTTTCTACGTGTCTTTCTCAGACTCGTGCAGAAAGCCTATGTTTATTTCTGTAAGTGGGGATCTGAACCTCTATCAAAAGAAAAATAGCAAAGCATTACTCCCCTACACACACTGACACACACACCCCCCAGATTAATTTCAGCAAGAGTAGAGGGAGAGCCTAGCAGATGGAGTTTTCCTCCCTCAGAGGCATTTTGGCTAATTTACATCCTCATTTCAGAGCTAAGGGCTCCCAGTGAAAGGCAGCCATGTGTTCCTTTTAAACAGGTAGATTTGATTAAAGGCTGGACTTCTGGGGCATGATCCTGCCGCCTCTGTACAATCAGTCCTACCAAGGATAATGAGATTACTCGCAGGAGTAAAGCACCACAGAACTGAACCCTGGAGTCTTACCAATTAATAGGAGAATTTTCTCCTCTTTTTCCCTCCACTCCTTTCTTTATTGCCCTTAAAATGCCAGGGGAGCTTCAGAGTTATAGCAATTATTGTTATGGAGAACAGGGAATAAAATGAACTGTTATTGCCTTTAAAAGAGCTGGAATCTCTTTACCTTTCAAGAGTAGGGCATTAAAATCTGTATGCAAATGAAAAAGAAAAAAAAAAAGCAAATATAATTTACACCAGGAAAAGCTGTTTTTCCCTGAGCTAAGGAAGCATAACGATAATCGGGCTCCCAACAGTAAACGGTGCTCAGTGTTTTGTAAGAGCTGTGGAAAAATGAGGCGAGGGTTTAATCGAATTTCTCCTCTGGTTGGAGGAAAGAGGTGTGGCTCCATTTGTAGGTAGCTCATTATTTTTCATGAATATCTAACAAGCACTCTTTGCATATTTCCACTGGTAGCAAATTGTGCTGTTCCTGCTCAGGAATACTCACTGGCTACAGAAGGCTATCGACTGAGAGGTTTAACTGCCTTGCTTTGGTTTATGTGGATTTGAAGAGGCAGTAAAACATCCTTTGGCAAACAAAGGCTTCCAAGTGGGTGGAAGATGACTGCATCCTTTGTTTACCGACGGACAAACAAAAGCAGAATTAAAAGGCATAATTTTCTTGTCAAAGATCCCATCTTGCAACAGATATCCCATGTGGGAAGATTCCAGGAGAGCTCTATCCACAGCCCATGTGGGGCAAGTGGGCTTCATACAGCTGTGACTTTGTCAGCAATGGAGTTCCCTGAAGAAACACTTGCATCGATTCACAATTCAGCACTGAGACAAATGGTGAATGTGGAAAGAGAGCACTGAGTATGTAGCTGGGATATGGCACACAGGCAAAAACACAGGCATCTGAATGAGTGCCAAATGAAAGAGAACAAAGGTAGTCCAGCACAACTGGAGAAAAACTGTTGGTGTGAGCACTACATTTTTGCATGTTCTTCATTCCTGGGGCCCAGATTATCTGTGTTGAAACAAAAATACTGAGTACCACTAATCACTGTGACTTAAACACAGAGAGAAAAAGAAATTAGGTACAGTGTGCTGTGGCCTGGGTCAGAAGGGGAGCACAAAGAGCAGTTTGGGGGAAACTTGATGACTGCATGGAAAGAAATGAGAAAGAGGAAGGAAATGTTCAGTGAACCCCAAGTGTGTGCTGTGTCCCAAAGTTCAATTTCACTCCTGTGGCAAGCTGATGAGAGTGAAGTCAACTTAATGAACATGAAAGTGAAGAAACCAAGAAATGTGAAAAATAGAGTAGGTCATGAGCAAGGAAAGGAACAAAAATGACTCAGAGGACACCTAAGTTTTCAAAATGCCAAATTAAAAGACAGAAAAATTTAGTTGCAAACAGTGTGGGAGAAATCAAGAACTCAGCAAAGGAGACAGGTTTAAATCCTCCCAGAATGTGACACAACTTATTGGCAGAGCAGAGAAGACGTTAAAAAGTCCCTGGTGAAACTAAAATTAGAGGGGATTATTTTGCTCTATGTTCACAAAAGGATGACAGGGAAACCAATGCACATTTCCCACAAGGAGCAAAGGTCAGAAAAGACATGAACAGACGAACAAGAAATCAAAACTGCTAGAGACTTGATTGTAGTGATGGGATTGTTGCCAACATTGAGAAGAACGGCAAACTTCTGAGGAAAATTTGGCAATAAACTAATGAGTCGGGAGAGAGCAATGAAAGTAGGATGCAATGATGACCTTGACTTCACCAAATTAGGGGGGAAGAAATGCAAGGCACAAGGTATTTTAATCTGACATAGAATAATGTACCATCAGGCCAATAATTAGTATGGGAAGAAAAGAAAATATTAAATAAAATTAAGAGTAAAGAAGAAACCCCAGAAAGTTTCTTCAAATCTAATGGCAACTTTAGCAGAGCCATATTATTATAGAAACACAGAATAGTTTGGGTTGGAAGGGACCTTAAAGACCACCTAGGCCAACCCCCCTGCCACGGTCATGGACACCATCCACTACATCAGGTTGCTCAAAGCCCCATCCAACCTGGCCTCGGACTCTTCCAAGGATGGGCACCTGCAGCTTCTCTGGACAATCTGTTCCAGTGTCTCACCACCCCCATCATAAAAAATTTCTTTCTTATGGCCAATCTAAATCTGCTCTCTCTTAGTTTAAAACTTGTTGCCCCTTGTCCTGTAACTACTGGCCCTAGTAAAAAGTCTTTCTCCATCTAATAAGAAAGGCAGGGATGGAAGAAGGGTGCCGAATGAAGGCAACCTGCTGCCAACTGGCTCTACAGCATCCCAGCTGGAAGGATGGCAGGGAACCAGCAGGGTGGCAGCCAGGAAACACCATGCTATCAGGGAGGTGGGTGCCCAGGAGAACCATGGATAGACAGGAGGGATACCAGTGGTCTGAAAAGAGCATCTGTAAAGAAAGCTTGGAGTGAATGTGTAAGGGAGAAACCTCCTGGGAACTGAAATGTTTCAGTATGGCTCTGCACGTGTCAATAGGCCTCTTGTGTCTGAAGCAGGTGGAGAACAGCCTATGTGTGCAGCAAGGGAACCAGCTGGGACACAACAGAGAGGGTGCACTGGCAAGGGAAACCATTTCAAGGCACACAGGAAACCCTTACAAAGACACAAAAAGCAGGCAAATGGCTCTTGTATGAAACTGGATATAAACAGCCTGGAAGATACAACTGATAAACTGGAGCAGGGAGACCAGGAAGACTGTTATTGAGTGTGACATATTAAAAACAGCCCTTAATGTTGCGAGTCACTCTGCCTGGCCAGGCCCCTAAACTTGCTCAAAATTTTACTGATTTCAGTGATGCTCCTTATCTGTGCTGGCATCAGCCTGAAATAAGCAGGATGAGCTGGAAGGTACTGACACACTTCAGTACCTCACTTTTCCCTGCAGTGGGCCAAGGTACAAAACAAGAAGAGCAGCCTCTCCCCATGGACCTTCATTTGATATCCTGGCCAGTGTAGAGAGGAATAGTTGTGGATGGGGGAATCATAGTGAAAGTCCCCAAATGATCAGCAGAATCTTCAACAGTAGATGGAGAAATTACTCACTGATGATTCACAAATTCTACAGTCAGAAGGGACTGGTGATCATCCCCACTGACTTCCTGCAAAACAGGTAACTAAAGCCTCACTGTGCATCAGGATGTTTGTTGTTGCTGGTCTGGACCATGTCTTTTAGGCCAAGTTCAAACCTTTCAGAGACATAAATAATCCACCTGCACGTAGGTGTTTGTAACGTCACCTGACGGTCCTTTGGCAATCGGCAGGAATATGGTGAATATAGACAATGGAGCTTCAGAGCTTCATTTGCTTCATCCTAAATTAAGTGCTTGACTTTACTTGGGTGAATCACATCCTAAACTTCATTAAGTCTGCTGAGTGGATCCTCACAAAACAGAAACAAGACAGGGAGTTCTGAGAACTAGATGTAAATGCATGGTAGGCACCCAAAGTTGGGTGAGATAAAGCCCACTCCAAGAATCCAAAGGTCCAAAGCACCCTTACATTTGTTATGATTATTAATACCATTTATTCCATGTAAATAAATCACAACAGAAATGAGGTATAATTTTTCTGTCTTCAGCTTCCAACCACTGACTTTGTAAAGTCATTGCCTACTTAACTGAAGAACTGTTCACAATTAAATTACTTTGCTATTATACTCTTTTTTTGATCTGGATCAACAGAGCTCATTATGGGCTAGATCTGCCATCACTGAAGATTATATAATGATGCTGGATTAAATCAATAGTTCTATTAACCAAGAAAGAGGATCTAAAAAAAATCTGTGAACAAATTCTCTATAAAAAGGATTCAGTTTGCCCTTTCTCTACCTTTTTATCCCTTTCGAAAGAAAAGAAAAAAAATAAATCCCCCACAACCTCCCCAAAACTATTCTTCCAAAGCATTTACAGAAATGAATAAATGTCTATAACGATAGATAAAGTAGCTGTTCCTGTCATGGGGAAGAAATGTGGGAGGACTGAAAAACATGGTAAAGAAATTTCCCCTACTTGTTAACCCTGGTGGACTTCCTCTTGGATAGCACAACAGGCATCCATCGTGCTCATAGGGCAGTAGAGGCTTTGCCTCTAAAAATGCAGTGGCCAAAGGGAACAGCCATCAAGTGCTATTTTTCTCTCAGCCTCAGAATCCGGTTTCTTCCTAAAGGCCACAGATGAGCTTTAAATGAGCCAAACCCATTGCTTTTGGATCACAGAAGAAATTGTTAAACCTACCTGTAGAAGCTGACATTCTGTTATCATGCAAACCTACTGCACGTTCAAGAAGAAAACTGCCACTCTGAATGTTGTATTCATGCATAACTTATCTGGAAAGGTGCAGCTTTCTTTTTTATTCATGTGTAACCTTCCTTTTTCACTAAAACTATTTTTATTCCAATTTTTTTTCTCTTTTTTTTTTTCTTTTTTTGTTTCACAAGCAGAACCCCAAGACAAAGAGGAAGAAAGAAATATGCTGCCAGAAAAGTGATAGATCACGTTTCACAGTGGTGAAGGATAAAATGAGCAGCTCAGAAAACACAAGGTTAGACTTAGTGCATCTGCGCAGTTTGCTTCATAAAAACTGATGTCTGCTTTGCAGTTTCTCTGCCCCCATTCCAGAGAGCTGGAGCACAGACCAGCATTTCTCAGGGCAAGATCCTGCTGTTAACGATAACTACTGAAATAGAGCCTTGGCAGAGACTTCAAGAGACCATCCAGCTCAGTCCCTCTGCAGATCAGGAATACCTAAACCATCTCTGACAAATCCTGAGAGCGGCTGCCTCTGAGGTGCTTTGATGCTGTCCTGCAGGCTGTGGGAGAGCTGTGCCATGGGAGCCATACCAAGCAGCAGACTGGGTGGAACACACGTTTCGAAAATGCTCTTCACACCAGCCTCGGGGACGCTGGGAACTTCGAGTTCCCTTCACAGCCTAAGGGCCTCCCTTGCCTCCACCAGTTGATCTGCTCCAGGGGCTGAAAGGGAAAGGGAAGCTGACCACACCTCCCCAGAAGGGTTTCCCAGCATGTACGAAGCCTTCCATGAGTAGAGAGGAAACCCAAGCAACTCCGCTGTCCCCTGCAGCCCCAGGGAAGGGCATGTGCCTGAGGGACCACTGCCTGACAGGTACTGCTCTTTTGAGCTGTTTCTGCAGCATTTGCTGTGGCTCCTTTATTGCTTCAGGCCCTGGTCATCATAAAATCAAAACAAGAGTCTAGCACCCCCAAAACTGTGCCCCAGAGGCCTGAAATGTCCCTGATGCCCCCTTTCTCTTCTCCCTGGCAAATCTCTTCTACTTAAAACATCTATTTTCAGGTATGTCCAGGATGTTCATGTGACACTCCCAGGCAGGAGTCAAGTCAGGCAGGTTAAGACTGCTCCAGCTTTCTCAACTGCGATCTGTGTCAACTGGGTATGAAGAACATTCCAGGTGTTGGGCATTTAATGCACAAAAGGATCCTTTCAAATCCAAGTTATATTTGTTGTCTTCCTAGGCTTTAATACTCTATGCAGGCAGACATCTGATGCACTGTGGAATAGAATTAATAAATAGAAAACATTAACATAGATGTAAAGACTGGAAAATGAAAATCATCAGGAAAAAATAAAGCACAAAAAATCAAAAACAGAACCCTTCTGTTAATAACAACATTCTAGGATGGCTTCCTCCCATGACAATTTCATCAAAATTTCTCCCAAAAGCTCCTCCCTCAAGACCCAAAATCCTAACAGAAACAAATTTAAGGGCTAAAATATGGGAAAATTAGCTTCTAATTAATGGCTATTGACAATTAGGAAGGATTTATATGCAAGACCACAATAAGATATGTCTTCCAGCCCTTTTTCTCCTTCTTTTTTTCTGAATTAATTATCAGTGCAGAGACATCATCTCTCTTCTTTGCTCATGTCAATTCTGTGTTCGCTTCTCTTGGAAGAGCTCTATTCTACTTCCTCTGACAGCTGCTTTAACCCACCTTTCTTGCCAGTTCTTCCTCAGAACCAAACTGGTTTCTTGAAGAGCAAGATTGGGACAGCATTTCTGCAGTGGGCTGCCACTAAAATATCTTTCAGATACCATCTAGAAATAATTCCTGCCTTACTTTCATTTCAAAGATTCAGACGCTTCTCCTCAAGCTCAGGCATTCTGTGAGTTATTCTTGTCTCTGAAAAATACTCTTACCCATTTACAGTTCTTCCTTTTCCAAATAAAATTCTTTAATTGTTTCCATCTTCTCCCTTTAGTCCACTACAAAGCTCACCAGGAGAATCGAGGCTGCAGATAGGGAAGTATGGAGACTGGTTTGGAAAGCAGGCAGGCATCCCGTTTACATGCAAGCAGGTAGAATTACCTTTCTGCTGTGATATCTCAGACTTCCTAAGCAACACAGGTCCTTCCTCTGATTATAAACCAACATTATTTTAATTCAGTTATTTGTATTCAGCTATAGCCTTTGTTCTGGGAACACAGCCAGCTGAAGCACTGAATACTTAGCGAGTATAATTAGAAAGGTAAGCAGCTCCAAAAGGAATGAAATCAACACACACAGAGAGTCATTAAACAGGATGCATGAGGAGAAAGTTGAGGAGTGGAGGGCAAAGACTTGAACACACACAACAAAGCCCCCACACCCTAAGTGATCTGTCTCTACAAAACTGACATCTCTGTCAAATGAACTCCACTCCTCTGATAATTTGGAGAAATGTTCGTTTGTGGAGTGGGTGGATTGGACTCATGACCTGTTTGCTGAAGCAACAAAAGCTCTTGAAAAAGAGTCTTCCTAAGATCTGACATGCTTTGGCCTTCAGCAAACAACATGTTTAAAATAAGCAAATAATGAGCAACCTTCATCGATGAACTGCCAGCACAGAATGCCTTCAGATCTCACAGGGTAGTTCTTGCTCAGCTGTCCTTCAGGGCTTTTCTCATGGCCCAAAATAATCACGTGGATTTTTTGCTCTCCAGCTTTCCTTTCAGAATTTGAGTCATTGCTATGTTTAACATTCAGTACAGCTTTATAAAGAAATTAACTTATTCCTGGCCAGATTGTTCCTGGTGTTTACATGCTACCTGGATCATGAGAAAATCAATAGGAGACAAGTATCTAAATATCTTTCAGAATATGGACCACTTTTCCTCCTGAAATGCCCATACACCTTCTGTCTCTCCAGTAGAGTAAAAGGACTACTTTTCTACTGGTAATATGACACAGCCTTCCTGCTCACCTGAAAACAAAGAAGCATAGGATTTGCATGTAACTGGAACAGGCTGAAGTAACTAAAACCAGGAAAATATGGTCAAAGTTACAAGGGGCTACAAGTACCCAACTGCTCCTGGGTGGTTTATGCAAATGGAATTTTTTAGACTGGTGTTTTGGAGCAGCTGTTAGGCCCTGAGCACGTTGGTCCCATCCCTAAAACATCAGACAGATGATCCACAGAGCTACCCACAAATTATCAGGAAGAAATCCAGTTAAAGTCTGATGCAGAACCCACTAGAGGCTTTGCAATTTCCACTCACTTAAACATCCTGTTAGCTCCTAACTAATCTTCTGTTGCCCACCTTAGTGAGGAAGTGAAGCAGTGACCAAGCAGGGTGTATCAACAGCCCCTCTCCCACCAAAAGTCAGTGCTGAAACCTCTTGGGTAAGGATTTTAATATGAAGTTGTTCTATTTAGTTTCCCAATGCTGAGAGTGAAAGTGACTCAAGAGTGTGGTCCCCAGTGGAAGACACACCCCCCTCCATGAACTTCTGCAACCCTCTCAGGTCCACCCTTGTTCCCAGAGCTGGGAGAAGCCATTTCACAGTGCACACAGCAAACCCTTCTCTCACAGCAGTGAAAAGTGTGCATTTCAGAGACAAAGCTGTGGAACCAGCCCTCATTCTCATTTGAAATCTCACATCTGACTTTACAACCAGGAGGCTTCAGCATCCTAGAAAATAAACAGGATGACGGGGTGTAATCTGAGGCCAGGATAAATCCATTAATTTTTGCCAGATCAGCTTTGCCAGATTTGGACTGACTGTGCTAACTCCAGCAGAAAGATGTTCCATTTAGATGGTGTACTTGTTACCAGAATTAATTTTGCTAATGATCAGAGGACAGAGAGGAGAGGACTGAATCACCAGCCAAAGCAGAGCTTCACCGAGATAAACTGTGTTCCTAGTAGGAGGCCTCTGTGACCAGTACCCTATCTGGCAACAACTTCCAGCAGAGATCAGGTCTGAGTGTTTCAGAGCAATCCAGGTGTTGATTTTACGTGCACTGAGGGTTTGTTTTCCCCTGGCTTGGAGCTCACTCCCTAGAACTACCTCTGCTCTTAAACCACTGCCTGTATTGTGGCATCCTAGTTGTTTTTATCATCCACTTTCACCTCCATCCATAAATAGCCTTGCACAAACTGAAATTCCCCCACCTCATACCTAGTTTTAGCTTTTATTTTGGCTGATACCTATGGCAGCTTATTACCTCAAGCCTGAAAGGAAGCATTAAAAGTGGACCAAACTCCAGCAAGCCTACAGCAGCCTCATTCAGCACGGTGACCTTTCCGCAGCTTGCTGAGGATCAGAGCCAGGAATGACTCTCTTGGTTTCACAGCCATCACTATGGTCAAGGCATTACCCAACAATCATGCACTTTCAATATGCATGTCCTCATTTCAGCCTTCCTTTCAAATCCACTGTGCTGAAAGGGGGATGTGCCCCACCTCCCTGAGTGGCTGCGGGACAGGTAGACGACGTGTGACCGACACGCTCAGGATAAAGATCCCCATGTAAGCACGTAATTAATATACCCATAGTATTTTAGGCCCCATAGACACCCTTTTCACCCTCAGCCTTTCCATTTGGTCTATCCTGACCAAGGGCTGGTCTCAAAGTCAAGATAGTGCTGTCATCCCCATTGCACCAAAACGTTCAAAGTAAAATCTGCCAAAAATCCAACTCTAAGAGGATATACTTGGATATTCTCAACTGCATAAAGTGTTTACATATGCAATACAAGACACTGGAAGAGGCAGTTTTGTTATGCCAGTTGTTGGGCTAACATTTTAAACACTTAACCGTCTCTCCGCCTTTCAGTTGGAAGGGGAAGTCTTCACTTCTGGCCTGGTATTGCTGCACATTTCCACTTTCTACTTCATTTTTATTCCAGAAAGAGTTGGTTTTCAGCCATGAACTGAATGACCTTTGAATATCCATCTACAAAGAGATTTGAGATGGTTCTGGCTGAAAGTGAGAGCTCATATCTGCTGTGACTACCAATGTCCTGATTTAAGTCAGGATTTAACTTTATTACTAAGATTAAAAAAGAGAAAAAAAAAATAATCATGACAATACTTACAGTGCATCCAGAAATCATGTCTAGATGATACAGAAGAGTACCTCTGAACTCACTGTACGTTTGCCACACCGTGGCATCACCGCATTGTCATTCTGTGTGACCCGTCATGTCTTGCTGGTTAATTGTAATTTTCCATGGTATTTTTCTACTTCTGAAGGTGCTGTTTCTTGAGCCCTGGTGAAGTTATCTTCTCTTTCAGTAGATCAGTTTTGATCAAAGAACACAGTTTGTGTTGGCCTTACGTGGACAACAACTCCCTGATGTAAAGCAAGTCATAA
Organism: Merops nubicus; assembly: GCF_000691845.1. NCBI lineage: Eukaryota > Metazoa > Chordata > Aves > Coraciiformes > Meropidae > Merops > Merops nubicus. The sequence continues at coordinate 66,757 of NW_008594213.1, read as the reverse complement.
AGCTGCACCCTCCCCATAATCTGCTTGCAGTTTTCGCCTTGTCTGTGTTTCCACAAAGTATATTTTTCACACAAAGATTAATTAAGGCACATTGGTCATCTCCTGAAAGCTAACAACAGGACAATATGATGCTAACATAATAGGTCTTCTCGACTGCGTGGCAGAGCTGTACTTAAAACTGTGACTGAACTTTGCTTCCTGTGGTACTTTGAGGGTTGTTGCTGCACATTTCATTTCTGCTTCAGAAAAAGTAATTTTCTGAGCAATGAAGATACAGCCTTAACTTCTTTTTTCCATTAAGTGAGTGTGAAGGTGGCAAAACATGGGTGTACAGTGCCGACGCTGTAGTGTTCTACAGCATCAGTTTTATATGTGATATGAGGTGATGCTCAGGTGTTAATCCAACCACAAAGGATGCAGCAGCCCCACTGGTGGGCAGACGGGTTCTGGTCTGAGCCACTGCTATTGCTCTGTCTCAAATCTGGCTCTGGTTTTGTTCCTACTTAACAACTGACAGTGAAAACTCACAAAGCGGAGTGTAACAATTTCTACTATGCTTTTTGGAGAGGCAACCTTAATAAATAAAAAAGTTTATCAACAGCACTTTCTCCTTGCTGGGAGGAATGACCATAAAGAAACTAATAGCTGCTTGGCTACCACTGAAATCTTCTGGATTTCATCAGGATTTAGGTTGCTGTTGTTCAGTCTGACATGGAGCATACTCCATACTGTTAGAGAGAGTGTGTGTAAGTAGATTCATACACAACAGCTTTATAAGACAGTTTGGGATATCTGACTGTGGTGGTTTGTTAAACCCACTAAAGTTTTCTGAAATGCTCTATGTAGGGTAAACCCATTGGCTCTCAGGACCTTCAGCACATGTCGTCTCCTGCCCAGAAGTTACATGAAACAAAGGAAGAGTCACTTTTATATGACACAGTTCTTCCTGAAGGGTAGGCAAGAAAAGCAAGTCTGTGAATAGGAGAAGACACTTGATACAGACAGTTCAAAAGAAGGAAGGGCTGAAATGTGGAAAAGTCCCTAAGCAGAAAAACACAGACTTGAACTTGTGAAGGAAGTGTACTCGGCACCAAAGGAAGTTTGGGAGGTAGAGAGGAACCAGATGACTCAGTAGCTCAGTGGAAGACAGACTGTGACACCAGACAGAAAAGAAAAAAAGTCTGCTTGCTAAAGAGAGGCTTTGTCATTTGGATCAGACTCCATACACAGGAAAATAGGATGTCTTCTTTAGAGGGCTCTATCTCCTAAATTTTTTTTCTATATATATATATACATACAAAGCACTGGGAAATTTGCAGAGTTCATTCTAATTTCTTCATGGCATGTGGGAAGTAAACCCCACAGCTCAATACAAGACCATTTTATTATCTAAAGATTCTTTAAAGGGCCCACTTCATTACCTGTTGCCATCTTAGGGTGCTCCTTCAAATGTTAACTATTGGATGAAGACCAGAGGATGGAAGAACAGAAGTATGTACATAGACAAGACAAGAAATGGCACAGGAAAGACACAAACCAGCTCATTTAAAGAAAATAAAAACAAATCCAGTAGTTTAAAAGAGAAAAGCCCCTGGCTTTAGCTACTTATCATGGAAACATATACTCATTAATGTTGGAAAAGACCTCTAAGATCAAGTCAACCCCACACAACTGTGACCATGAAACCATGTCCCGAAGTGCCATGTCTACAGATTTTTTGAACACTTCCAGGGATGGGGACTCGTATCACCTCCCTGGGCAGCCTGTTCCAATTCTTCACCACTCTTTCAGGAAAGAAATTCTTCCTAATATCCAATCTCATTTCCCATTTCCTCTCATTCTATCGCTCATTAACTGGGAGAACAGACCAACACCCACCTCACTACAATCTCCTTTCAGGTAGTTGTAGAGTGCAATAAGGTCTCCCCTCAGCCTCCTCTTCCTCAGACTAAACAATCCCAGTTCCCTCAGCTGCTCCTCATAAGACACATTCCCCAGATGCCTCACCAGGTTTGTTGCCCTTTCCTGGACCTACCTGCTCTCACAGTCTTTCTTATACTGTGGCAACTTGAAATGTATGTTTCCAACTTCAGCTTCCAGCTTCTTCTAAAAAGGGTATTTGTGGATTTTCTGAAAGTGCCTGTTTGCCTTCAAAAGAGCCCTTAGAAGCTGAGCAATGACTTGCCATGTCAAATGTTCAACACTCACTAGCTTATAAATATGCAAAACCAATATAACACAGGCATGGTGCTCTGATGCTGTCTGAAAACCCAGCTGTACTCAGGGGTGATTCAATCTGCATTCATTGCTTCTGCAGGGAGAATCCATTTGTCGGATGTTTTTCATGTTCATGATAACCTCTGTGAAATGGAAAATGAATTGCCATCGAACAGAGATGGCTTCTTGGGGAAGTATGCCAGTTTAGCTGTAATCATGTAAGCAAAGCAGAATCATTGACCTTCCAAGAATCAATGCAGGTATGCTAGTGCAAAATTATGTATAATAGTTCTGTTGAGGCCACATCTATGGTACAGGCTTTGGAAAGTATCAGTTATGGGTGTGCCAGGCTGCAATATGTCACAGACATAACTGAGCTGGGAAGAGTACCCAGCCTCAGTTATTTACCCATTTCCAAATGGCTGTGCTTTAACCCACACAGAATACTCCACTAAGCTACAGAGGCAAAAGAGGAATTTTGCTCTCATAACCTGTATCCCCTTTTCTATGCCAGAAATCTGCTTCTTGAAAACACCTGACCTTATTCTGAAGTGAAACATTTTTTTTACCAGCATAGGTCTCATTCGTGTTGCCGAAAAGTCCTTGATACAGGATTGTGGAGGCATGTCCTTTAAGATTCTCTATATGCAGGGAAATTACTTGTATGTCCAGCTCCCTCCCTACACACTCTCAGGTCAGCTAGAGATCAGCTTAGTGGGCAGGTCTGCAGGCTTAATACCTTCAATCAAGTGTGAGTGCCAAACCTCTGCTGATATTCTGTGGGTACTTCTACATTTGCATAAAGTAGGGTCCACGAGGATAGATGAAACAGCCTCATCTCTGTGTCTAGATTTAGGTAATTTTAGAAGAAGTAATTTTGTCTGAGAGGTCAGTAAACACCACAAGAAAACCATGACAAATATCTCAGAAAAGTAACCTCTTCTACAAACACAATGGATCTGGAAGGATATCTGTCCAGTCCTCGCTGTGTTTTCCTCTCTCTTTCCATGTCAGGCCAGTATGTTATCATTCCTGGTGTTTTCTTTTAGCCTGCTTTCCCAAGAAAGAGAGGCATTGTCTGACCTTGGAGGTTTTCAAACCTGGCTGAATAAGATGCCAAGGAACCTGATCTAACTCCAGAGTTAGCCTTGCTCTGACCACGACGCTGGATTAGACACTTCAAGGGGACCCTTCCTGCCTAAAGCATCCTATGATTCAGCTATAATTAGACACCAGAAAGACCACACAAAAATTCAACCTCAAATCTATAGGAAATGAAACTTCCTTGGCTTTGCTACTCATGGAACTATCTGAACTTTTCATTAGTGGTTTTCTCTTGGTTTGCCTTTATTAAGAGGAAGTTGTATTAAAGCAGTAGTGTGGAAAATAAAGAATGGAAATACATGTTCAGCTTTCCCTTCAATAGGCAGAAAGGAAAAAGGCATCTTTAATCACAGTGAAAAATCTGCTGCTTAAAAGATGAAAGGAATTTTGCTGTACAACTTTGAGTCCTGGAGACAATAGGTAAGTCTATGGAAAAGTAGGCTGTGCCTTCATTTCCAGTGTAGGAAAAGAAACACCATAACAGCAAGGTAGCAGACATTCCTAGTGCTCTATGCCTTGAATGGATTATTTTTTTTCTGTCTGTCTCATTAGATGGGCCCATTGCCTCAGTTTCCCCTCTGAAATCACTGTCTTTAGCTTTGGGTGATCTGAAATGTGATGTGCAGCTGGCTCTGGACAAACTGTATGACACACAGGAAAAATGGTTGTTGAATAGAAACACTAAGCAAAAACCCTGAATTTACTTTTCCCCAGCCAGATAGACCTTGACATACAGTAGCATGTCAGACCACGACCCATCAAGGCAGAGAATAGAAGTGGGGCAACTCCAAAGCCCTCTCTTGGCAATTCCAGGTGAAAACAATTGCACTCAGCACCTCATGGGTTCTCATGGAGTATCCAAAATCTAGAAAGACCAGGGTACAGTTGGGCTCCATTCTAGGAGGCTAACTGGATAAAGCCCTGAGGAGTCAAATCTCGGAGCTGTCTCTGTTTTGAGGAAGAGTCTGGACCAGAGACCTCCTGAGGTCCCTTCCAACCTGATTCACCTTATGATAATACAGATACTTACACCAGAGCTTTAACACTCCAGCCAATCTAGTTGTCTTGCACATCTCCTTCCCCCTGCATTCACCATCCTCAAAAGAAAACATAAATTAAAATTTCAACCAAATGTGGTTTTGGGGTGGGTTTTTTAATGAGCAAAAAATTTAAACTGGTATTGGTAACTCCTTTTTTACAAGTTTCTATCTAATCCACTGAATTGCTTTAGTTAAAAAAATGACAATTACATTTGGGTGTTTTTATTCAGAAAACACATCATCTTCAGACAGAATTTTCAACAGCCTTTAATTATTTTTAATCAAGAATGATTCAAAATTGCTGTGTTTCATTTGTTTGGACTTAACAAGATTTTTTAGCCCTCTTCCAAAGTTTGTTTACATAAAGATGAGGACTGCAGTCTTGGCTTTTTAAGGTGTGTGTTGGGACTGCTCTTTAGCTCACCAAAAGTATATATAGGTTTTGTCAGTGTGAAACAAAGGTTGGTCACGAACTTTGAAAGAGCAGTCAAACCAAGAAGTGTTCCTCCTGTGCCCTGAGCAGCTTGTGGTTTCCTGTGTCTCCTGACCACTTCCAGCTCATCATGGGTCCTTCTCTCCACCCTGGCCATTACACCTGTATTTCTTCCCAGTTTTCTGACAAAGCTCCCCTAAGTAATTTACCTGGAGCAAACAAACAGCACCTGCTATGGCTCCACATTTGCTCTTCCAGAAAGCTAGCAGTGCTTCCATCACCTCCCCAGAGAAAGTAGCACTTGTCAGTCTGGAAGAGACCAGTGTCCCAGAGACAGGAAGACTCTGGGACACTTGGAAGAAATCCAAGAAAATCCCATGTGTCAGTTTTTATGTATTGACTGAGATCTTTGCATTAGGTCAGAGACTGACCACAGCTATGCAGCTTGCAAGGGACAGCAGCTCCTAGGCAAGACATCTGACTCCTTAAAATTTTGCTGAAAAAGCCACACATTGAAACGCAGTCAGTTGGTGTGCCTTCCCACCTAGAAAATAAACGTGAGCAATCTCATATAATTATAGTAATTAGCATTTGTAGTATGATGATGCTTTGATGCAGCTCATTTTATGTGGCTTTTTATCATTGTTCTTTAATTAAAAAGATCTTCAGCTATTGAGATCAGCATGAGTGCATCACACCAAAATGAGGGAGAAAGCAACTTTACCCCAGATCCTAAAAATATGAGTTCTTCAGAATTTGGATACCCCTGAAGCTGGGGTTTTGGTTCACATTTGTGCCTCTAGGTACTGGCCTATGTTTGGCAGTTAAGGAAAAGGATCAAAGCCAGTAAGTTACCTAAAGCCACAGCTGGAGCTGGGATCTGCCATGCTGGGTCTCCAGATCCAACAGGCTGGGCCCCTTTCCTCCTGTAAAAGTTGCACATATGAAAAACAGACTTTGAAACAAGCCAGAAATGTGTTTGTATTTTGTTCTTTGGGGTTGTTTTTTATTTGTTTTTGGTTTTGTCTGTTTGGTTGGTTTTGTTTTGGTTTTTGGTTTTTTTTTTCTTTTTTCCTTAACCTGTTTGAAAAAGGGAATCCATTAAAGGAATCTCTAGGTGTATTCCAAAACGTGTAGATTTTAGGGCAGATTGTGCAGTACAGTCATGGGACTGAAGCATGCAACAAGCGTTTGAAGGTGCTTAACATTCATTCCATCTTTGTTCTGATTTAATTAGTAAACATCTTCAAAGGGAACTGGCTGACTGCTCAGGCAAAGGGCACAAGCAGTCCAGCACCGCAACAAGAGAACAAATGTTTAAAGGAAGATCTTTGGAACATACAAGAGCCTGGGGTTTGTCCATGCAAAAAAGAGAATCAAAACCTTTCTCTAACTCACAGTTCTACACAGAGACAAGGCAAAGCTGTGCTTGTTGTGAAGCCTGCTATGGAAATAGAGTGTTCATTTACAAAGAACTGTGCCTATATGCAGATTTGCACTGAAATGCACTCGGGATTTGCAACTACATTAGCCAGGTAATGCTGTTCTCCATGTAAACAGAGCTTTTGCCACCAGTTATCACAACAATCTAAGAAATATTGACCTACTGGAAAATAGTGCCCCTAGGCTCGCAGCAAGCAGTGAGCTGTTTCCAGGATTCTGCAGACTACTTCTTTGCACATCTCAGCATTAGGCTGGCTGCAGAAAGGGCTGGAGAAAGCTATGACTGTGCAAACCAGAGACCTCTCAAACCATTGTTTTTAGCTAGATGGAAATATCTTCTTGCAGGTGGAGAGTATAAGCTTTCATCTTTAAATTAAATAGCAGTCTGCTCTCCTCAGTGCCTGAATGCCCTGAGGAGTCTATTTTGCAGGCTGGGCGACCAGGTCCCAGATGCTTGTGGAGATAGGTGGAAGTCAGGAGCATTAACATTCCCCTGGATTCCACTGGTGGCCTTCCCTGGCAGAATCACAGGGTCCATGTCCTGCTGCAAGCTGGCATTGGGCACTGGTGAAGAAGCTGCTGTGGGGCTGGGATGGAGAAGAGAATCCAAGTTCTGAAACCGAGGGACAGAAAGGCAAGCATCTCTGCTGCTCTGCCACGGATGGAGAGGGACTGGGTGATGATTTCTTAAACTATGCCAAAAACCTTCAGCAGAATCCTTTTCATCACTGTGCCTAAAGAGACCAAAGGGCACTGCCCAAATAACCATTGCCAAAATGAGGTAAAAGCCTTTTCCTCCAAATTATATAGTTTGACAAAATGTATGAGGAAAAAATAGTGGAGTGGAGAGAAAAAGTAGGACTGTTACTACATTGTCTCACTACCATGGTGAATTCAGTTCTGGATGACCACAAACTTTCCCTGGGCTTTTAAAACCATTCTGTACAATCTGGATTCACTGTGCAGTTCATATTCTATAATCTGTCCTCTTTGCCACCTGTCAATCAACTCCAGTTTGAACGTGAGTTCTTTTTGGCAAAGACACTTTTACTGCAGAGTTTGCAAAGTGCAGACTGACACCACAGTTACTGCCCCAGCTAGAACACCTATGCACACTTGAAACACACTTTTAAAAATCAATGAGTTTGTAAATCCTGTAAAAAGAATATTTAAGGAACCACAGGATGTTTTAGGACTCTTAGATACTGATGACTCAAGAATTAATCAGTGCTGATGAAGAGAATTTTAGCAGACAAAATAATGGAGTAATAAAAAGCTAACGATTCTTTACTTTAAAATTATTATCATGTAGCTTTATTTTATAATCATATTAAAATAGAGCACATAACCTGTGTTGAATCTGAGAGTAGGGCTTACTTCTGTAATTAAATAACATGAGTGAAAGCTAGTCAGGAATTTTTGTGTCTTAAAATAAAAAGGCACAAATAGTTGTAGGGGATTTTTTTGGTACGTCCCCCCTGAGATAGATGATAGCAAAATAAAAATTTTCAAATATTAAAACTGTGATAAAACATGGGGATTTTTTTTTCTAGGCTTTGTTCTTTTAATGGAACTTTCCCATGATTAAAGGAAAAACAGAATGGTTGCAAATGTTTCCATAGGAAGTACTTATCACTTCCCAAACATCTCTCATCTTCTTTCTCTTGAGTCATACTTTAGATTGAAGCTGACTAAAGTCTGGGTCCCAAAATGGTACTTAAGCAACGTGAAAAAAAGGGAATAAAAAAGTAGTGCTTGGTGGACTACATATAATACTATGTGACTTACCAGCTGATACTTGTCCTGTTATTATTTCTCTGCTGTGGTTAAGCAGATGACCTCAGGACAACAGGGAATTCACTAAAATAATCCTTTCCTCTCCAAGAGTTAAAACCCCACTTCTCGAACATATGAACCAGAAACAAAATCAACCTTTGCAGCCTTCTCTTTGCCATAAAAGGACTCTCTCTCCGCAGCCCCCGAGTCCATTAGCTGGGAACGAAGGCAGGTGTAAAAGAAGTTCATGTTTAACCTCATTGGGTTTGAAAGCCAGCGCTGAAGTTTATCAGCTCACAAGCCCGTGAAGGGAGGAGGAAAGGCAGAGAATGGGATTTAGTCAAAGACTTACTCAGAGTTAACACAGGCCACTGGCGCTAATAAACAAACATTGCCAGACATCAAAAGGAAGTAAGTAAATCTGGGAAGGTTTAGTCCAAACAATGGAAGGGCAAGCTAAGCCTGTTGCAGGGTGGGCAGCAGGGACGGTGACTTTGAGATGTTAACCCTTGCCTGGGCCACAGTGTCATCATAAAAGGAGGGTTGGACTCCAGATTTGTTCTAGGGAAGCAAGAAATCTTTCCCCCCAAATTGCAAACAAAACCTGTAGTCTGAACTTCAAATTTCTTCAGTTCTCCATCTGAAATTAATCAGTTCATATAAGCTCAGGAGTCAGTCTGGTGCAGCCAAGAAGTTACTCAAACAGTGATTTGACGAAAGATTTGCAAAGATTGATGAACCAAACCTGATTTCCAGGGTTGCAGCCTGGCAAGTTTCACACAGGATGCAGACAAGGGATGGGTGATGGCTCACAGCAGAAACCATGGCTGCTCATCATACCAGAGCACAGAGGTTTTCTGTACTTGTGAGACAATCTCCACTGCCACCAGCCAATGTGACAGCAGCACATGTACATGTAGCAGCACTGCCTTTTGCAAGCATGTCCCCAAGGTGCTCCAACAGCTTTTTGAAGAGCACACAGACTAGAACAGGTCCCAGGTCTTCCTTGTTTAAAGGGCATCTCTTTACCTTAGCTGGTAGTGTCTCTACCCTAGGCGGGGCTGACTCAGCACAACCAAATCACACACCTACACACACAATTCAGTGGAGGTGCAAAAGTGTCACTCCATCTAAAGCCTTCTGATCTGCAAAACTCCCTTCATCTGTTTTTTCTTCTTTCAGTTTCTATTCCAGTATCAGTTTTGCTCTGCCCATAGCATAGTGTCTCGTGAGCACAGCTCTGATGGCAGCTCCACAGAGGACAAATGTAAACCCACCCTTGGAAGACGACTCTTCTGGAAGGGAAAGGCTTAGAGGAAGCAGCCAGGAGCTGGAAGAAAGGAAATCTCTTCAGATGACAACACTCAAAGTGTTGGGAATGTCAGAAGTATGGGTCGTCTCTGGCCCACCCATGCTCAGCAGAGTCTCCTAGACCAGCAAAGTTCAAGACGGGCTCCACCAGGTTCAGCCAAGGATCCCTGTCCCAGCCCAGGGAGCAGGAGCTGCCGCCTTGCATGGGATGCCCTAAGACTGTCCATCTTTCTGCAGAGCCAAACCTCCACCTGAGCACTTGGTAAAGCCAGGAGATGCTGCCTCTTACAGAGGCACAATCACACTTTCTTTGGAGGCATCATCTCCTGCTGAGGGGAAACAAGAGGCACTGGGGTGAGTAGACCATTGCTTGCAGAGGTCAGAGCCCACCTCCCTGGGGTGCAGGGGAGTGTGGTGCATCAGAGGCAGATCTCTCCCGGACTCCTGCTGTGCATCTCCCCAAAGGCTTTTTGCATCACCTTGCTCCTGAAAGACTGAGTCCCACGGTGACAATTCCATTGTAAGAAACAGAAACTTGCCCCTCGGTTCTGTCCTTCAAGTGGGCAGATAAGCTGGACCGGAGGCATTACACGGCTTGTCTCCCTTTGCCTAGGAAGAGTAAAGAAAGGGGAAATCCAGAGCTCCTTTCTAGCAGCTGGATGCCTTCGGTGCATGCTTTTCCCCCCGAAAGGGTGCTCCTCTGGCTGGAAGCACAGGCACTGCCTCCTGCAGGCTGCCTGCAACTAATCCCTCGGGAATGGGCAGCCGCGTGAAAGCGAAAACAGAGGAGAGAGCCTGAAGGATCCAGGGAGCACAGAGGCACCAAGCAGGACAAGCAGCCAGATGAAATCAGGTAGGTTTTGCTGATCCCCATGGCATCGTATCTGCAGAGCTTAGGGCTCCTCTCCCGTAGTTCCTTCTGCCTGAGCAGCAGGGACAGCCAAGACAGCAGGGTCTTGTTCCTAAAGGCAAGCCATACATTAAAAAAATCCAAACAACAAAAAGCCCCCATAGAAACTACAGTCAACACAGAGGTTTAAATAACATCATGCATAATACATTGCAAACTCCCACCTTGGACAGAGGAAGAGATGGCTGAAAAGGAGTGTAAACTGAGCCAAAAACAAAGCAAGGCTTTTTCCAAAAGGCAAGGGCTGGCAAATCTGCAAGAGCCTGCAATCTGCTGTAGCACAGGTTGTTTGAAGGCTGGGATGAAGAATAGCAAGCCAAAAAGGCCCCAGTGCCTAAGGATTATGAACTCTTTTTTTTTTGTTTGTTATTCCTGCTTAGTCAAAGCTCGCTTTGGCATCTCATGAACTCCCATCTGGTGCTGGGAGTGCAGACACAGACCACCCAACACAAAGCAACCAGTGAGCACTGAGCCACAGCTCTGGGTGGCTCCAGCCCGGCTCCCTTCCTGTGCCCAGCACCTCCCAGCTCCCTTTCCATCACCAGGATGCCTTGTCAGGTACCATGTCACCTCTGATCTCTTCAGATCATGGCATGCTGCCTTCCTTTGTCAGGCAAGGTAATGCAATGACAGGATGATGTGCAACGGGTCCATGTTTCTTTTATTAGGATCGTGTACCTGCTGTCACTTCAGATAAGGACTATCTATTTCAAGCGTTTTCCTGCGAAGTCAACAGGACCAAGTTCCTCCGAGAGGTCATGAGAATTATGTGGCATCTCCAAGTTTGTCTATTCAGACCTGTATCTTCTGTCACAGCACGGTCACCTTCAGTATTTCAAGATCACATCAGGTACATAAGCATCTAAAGCAGCCACAAGAAGCCCAAAGAACATAAGCAGATATTTAACTTTAAACCAGAAGATTCCTCTAGACTTTAGTTTTATTACCCCTGTGCTTAAAGCTAGGCATGTGTCTTTTGTGGATCCTAACAGCATCAATAATTTACACAGTGGAAGCAGCCAGAGGCCCCATTTAAGTTGAGACTGTTCTACAAACAAAGTAATTGACAGTCCCTGCCCTAAAAATCTTTCAGCCTGGAAACTGAATCTGCAGTTCCCTTTGTAGCTTGCTCTTCCACAATATATTTTTCTTTCGTATTTACTCCAGCTTAAACACTTCCATGCAGCGACATGAGCATGTTATTTTTAAATTCAGCTTTTATTGACTCGTGAGAAGAATTGACCCTTGTCTTTATTGTTAGATAAGGGCATAGGCAGCTGGGCTCAAATGCTGGAAGATTTACCGTAGAAAAACTGGTTCTGCTGAGGCACTACCAAAGATAGGAGCCACAGATTAAGATGGTTCTGAAATACTTTTGTGAGCTTTCAGCACTAGCACAGGCTTCTTGTCAGATCAGCTGACAGCTAAGACAGTAAAACGCACCCTCCAGATTAGCTCTTCCCCAAGGAGTTTGGGCTTAAATCACCCAGGATGGCTACATAGGAATTAATATCAGTCCTCTTGCAATTTGAATCAGATGCAAAAGCAAACTAACAAACAGAACCCAGCAGCTGGGTCTCAGTTTGACTGGTGCAGTCTCATGCCTTCAATGTGTTTTTGCAGTTCTGACCCCATACAGAGCTGGGCCCTGGAGACAGACCACTTCTGATGATCAGGTGCCTCGCTACAGAATCTGAGTACTTCTGTGTGTAATTGTCATGAGCTGTCCTTGCTCACTTTTCCTGTCAGGCCAGCACCCCTCCCCTGCAAAAATACTGATTCTCATTTTCCACAACTGCTGTGGTCTCCTCAAGACTTCCACTTGTCCTCTTCTATAACATGAAGCCTCAAACCGAACCCCGTGGTCCAGCCACTGCTGAGCAAAGCAGAAAACTGAGTGTCTGGGTACTTTTTGAACTACACTTCACATCGCCTGCAGTCCAATACAGCAGATTCCTTTAGCACAATGTTGTCCCACTGACTCATAGCCAATTTGTCATCCTTTAAAATCCCCCAATCCTATTTCATGACAGGAAAATACTGTTTAGAAAACAGCAAGTTCCTTCTTTTTTAGGAGACTGACAGAACTATTTAAAGGTTTTTGCAGTAGCTATTTTTTTACAACATCCTTAGTGCGCACAAAGTTTATCACATCCAATATTTTTCACAATTAATACCTCCGTAGCTGCAATATAAAAAGAACTAAGAGAGTGAGCCAAGGTAAAAGAATAAATAAACATTTTTATTAGATTTCAGGTCTTCTGTGGGAAAGGATCCACAGCTTTGTTCAATTCGTCATCACTCCCCTTTGTTAGATCCAGTGTTCTCCAGGTAGACGGAGATGGCATCCCCAAAAGCTAACCTTCCACTCTGCACAAGGAGATGAAAAGAAGTCCTCATTCTTATTACATGTAAGCATTTCAGTAGCACCTGAAGGCTCCAGTCTAGGTCTTCAAAAGCTAGAAACAGCTCACGTGTAACCCCTCTGCCAAGCCTTGAAGGGATCAGATTTAGTCTCCAAAGGCCCCTACTGAAAAGCAGCAGTAAAATCAGGACCAGTTCCAGCCTAGAGGCCTGGGAGGACAACATGGATCTTCTCCAGCACAAGCAATATTCATTCTAACAAGTACTGGATTAAAGACATGAATATCTTTCTTTAAGGCAAGGAGGGAAAACACCACACAGCCACACTCCCCATCACACTGCCTGCTACCCCTCAAACCTGCCATCCACACCATACAGTTGCACTGACTTTAAGCCCAAGCAGAAGCTGACTTTGCAGCTTCCCAGATTTCCCTCTTCCAGTGCAGATTCCCAAGTGCCCAAGGCTCTCAAGAAACCCCATCTGATTCTTGGATCAGAACTACCCTTCATGCATGACCCATCTGGTACCCAGAGGTACAGTTCTGATGGAGAACAGCTGAAGTTTTAGCTATCCCTGCTTCAGCTCAGGTGCTCCCTCAGCAGCTGAACCCTGTTCATCATCTGGAGTGATTGGTGGTAGCTGTCACTTTTGCCAACCACCTTTGGCCAGAAGCTCTCACAAACCATCCTCTTTGGTAGTTGTGCCAGTGGTGCTTTGCTCCAAAATTGGGGTGCAATGGCAGATGCAATCCATATATAAACCCTGACATAAAGGAGGCACTTGGAGCTTGCTTCTTAGTCCCTCCAGGCTCCATCTATGCTTCTGTTCCCTCACAAAGCCATGAAGGACTCTCTGCCCTTGTGCTCTTCCATCTCTCTGAGATTTCTTAACATCAGCTGCTTGTTAAATTTAGACCTCCACCAGCAAGTCAGAAATAAGGAAAACTTCTATTTCCATAAAAGATGTCTCCTCAGTCATAAAGGCCTTTTATTATTTATAATAATTTTTAAAAAATTATTAATTGCTCATTCTGGGGTATCATTTGAAGGCCATTTTCTTAGTTCCCACAGATATTTGTCAACACCAATTGAGATTCTAGTCCCATTTTGCCATATATTAAATTGAAAAAGCTGATGACTTTCACAGGTCTTTTATTACAGCAAGGATGGGTTATGAGGAGCTGAGCCAGTGGGATTTGTCTCTGGGGCAGAGTACAAGCTTCATTAAAACATTGCTTTCTCTTCTGTGTTTTTTTTGTTTGTTTTGTTTTGTTTTGTTTTTCCCTATCAAACTGTATTTAATAGAAAATATTCACAGAATCATAGAACATTTTGGGTTGGAAGGGACCTTTAAAGGCCACTTGGCCCAACCCCCTGTAGTGAGTAGGGACATCCCCAACTAGAGCAGGTTGCTCAGAGCCCCATCCAACCTGACCTTGAATGCTTCCAGGGATGGGGCTTCTACTAGAACTCACACAATATCCTGGAGAAAACTCTTCCTTTGTTATCTCTTTTTTGGGATGAGCAAACCCCTGATAGGTCTGTTTCAAGCAGAGCATTCAGGTGCTACACTGAAGTTATTTGATTTCTGCCTTGCTGAGAACAGCTTTCTAAGAATAAGTTAAACACGTGCCTTCTGATTTCTGAAAGGGGTGCAAGTGAGGGAGATGATCCAAAGCCAGCCAACGGCATTAGACTCTTCCCAAACCGAATCTGTTTGGATCAGACCCAAACCCTCTGTGTCTGAAGAGAAAGAGGAGCAGAATTTGAGTGTTCTCCAAGCGTCAGAGACATAAGCAAGGCTGCATGTGATGGAAACAAGGAAAGGCTGGCTGATAAAGATAGAGCAGCAGTTTCCTTAGAAGCTTTTCTTTGTTCCTGTGATTTAGGACAAGCAAGTTTCTGACAAATTAGGCAAGTATCCATTTTCCTTCCAGAAGAAGCTGTGGTGAGCATCAGTAAAGGCTGAATATACCACACTGCAGAACAACTCTGCTGTTTGGGGTAACAGCCTTCAGCAAGGAGACCAGCCAGCTGGTCTGCACAAGAGGCAGCTGGGCTGCCAGACACACAGCTGTATTTGCAGTACGCACCTACCTGCAGTACCAAACTCGAGGCACAAGGAAACTTCTCTCACTCAAATGCTGATCAAAGGGTACTGAGATATTCCAGACCAAGGTAATGATAATCCAGCAACATAGTCCTACTGTTGGTACAGAAGCAAAAACACCAAGACAATCGAAAGGTGACATAGTTGCTGGTGCTCTACAGCCCAACCTCCACAGATCCTTAAAAAAAATACCATACTTTCTTTTACAACTTACTATAAATTTCCATTTTTAAAGTATTTGTGCTGCCTACCTACATCTTCTTTATTGCTGTCCTCTACTAAAATCAAGACAGACCTCATCCTTGGTTGCATTTGTGTGGAAGTGAAGCATAAATCAATTACTGTTTATAAAATGCTTTTGACTCCTAAAAGACTAAGTCCCTCCATAAACACATCACACTACCATATTCTTTCCACTGGGCTCCAACAATTGATGAACTTTCAGGCTAGAAATTACATTATGATCAACTAAGTCAACCCTGGACGCAAGAGAGGCCAGAGTATTTCCTGCATCAGTCTCATAATTGGATTAAAACATGTGGTCATAGCTTAGAAACAGAGCCATTTCAGTTGGATAAAAACTATATTCATCAAATCCAACTGTTAACCCAACACTACCAAGGCTACCATTAAACCATGTCCCTCAGCACCACATTTTTCAAATGCCTCCAGGGATGGTGAATCCACCACTTCCCTGGGCAGCCTGTTCCAGTACCTGACAACCTTTTCAGTGAAGATTTTTTTTTTCCTAACACCCCATCTAAACCTGCCCTAACATAACTTGAGGCTGTTTCATCATCTTATTGCTTGTTACAAGAAAATAACCCCCCACCTCATCACAACCTCCCTTCAGGTAGTTTTAGAGAACAATAAAGTCTCCCCTGAGCCTCCTTTGCTCCAGGATAAACAATCCCAGTTTCCTCACACTCTCCTCATAAGACTTGTTCTGTAGACCCTTGCCCTTCTCTGGACATGCTGTAGCACCTCACTGCATTTCTTGTATTGAGGTGCTCAAAACTGAATACAATATCCAAAGCGTGGTCTCATCAGTGCTGAGTACAGGGGGACAATCACTGCCCTAGTCCTGCTGGACACACTAGTCCTTATACACTTGGCTGTCTGGGCATACTGGTGGCTCATATTTGGCCACCTGTCAATGGACACTCCCAGGTCCTTTTTCTGCCAGACAGCTTTCCAGCCACTCTACCGTGGCCCTGTTGAACCTCATACCATTGGCTTCAGCCCATTGATCCAGCCTGTTCAGGTTCCTCTGTAGAGCTTTCCTGCACACAAGCAGATCAACACTCCCACCCAACTTGGTGTCATCTGCAAACTAAACTTACTGAGAGTGTCCTCAATCCCTCTGTCCAGATCATTGATAAGGATATTAAACAGAAGTGGCCCAAATACTGAGCCCTTGGAAACAACACTTGTGACCATCCACCAACTGGATTTAACATTACTACGTCTGTTGCCACAAGCAAGTTAACAGGCAGGGGTGTTTCTGATTTTCCCAGAGAAAATAAGTGATACCTGGAAGAGTTTTAGCATCAATCTCTCAGTGATCTTAATCCTGAAAAACATTTCAAGGAACACAAGTCTGTACTGGATGTTGTAACTCCTTCTGCTTTGGGTAGAAGGCTTTTTATCCTCATTCCCACAAAAAAAAAAAAAAAAAAAAAAAAAAAAAAGCCACAAAATATCTTTTCCTGGAATGGCTCAGTTACATAGAACTATAAATTAAAGATACTGAAGCCCTGTTCAAGACCCACATCAAAATATGCCTGTGTCTCACATTTACAAAATGCATATTTTCTTCATGCTATGGAAAACTGATGTTTGCAAGCAGCTGTGTGCTTTGTGTTTCACTGAAAAAAAACCCAAGTTTTAGCTGTGGTTTGTGAAAGGTGGGCTTCTCTCACCAGAGATGCATACTTTCCCAGGAATGGGAAAGACTGGTCTCATTAAGATCCAGTTGAGAACAAATTGCTCTACTAAGAGGAATGTTTTGCAATTTTGATATCTAAATAACGAAGAAAAACACAGGACACTCAGAAATAATAAGACCTGTGATTCATACACAAGTTTAACCTGTAAAGCTGAATCAAGGTAAGTAGGAAAAAAAGAAAAGCATTTCAAAGTGCCAGGCAAAAGTCCAAATGTGTCTTCCCACAGTGGCATCTGCCTACCCCTCGCCATGATGGTAAGGGTGTACCAACCATATCAATGTTTTCCTATCAAACAGGAAAAAAGTAACACAAATAAAGATACTGGGGATGAAATTCAGACTTCTTAAAATCAATGGCAGTTTTGCTACTGGTTTCAGCAGACCCAGATTTCACATGCCCCTAGCAAAGAAGGTCACTGATCCCACATCAGAGCACTTCCAGATTCCATGCACGGAAGCTCCTCTTGGCAAAGGGAGTTTTTACCTACCTTTCTAAAGTCCTAATTCCACCTGTTACTTAAAGCCCTTGAGATTATTCACAGCTTTACATTTAATGCTTATCGTATTTAACTGTGGCCTAAGATTTTATCTTCAGAGAAAATAAACAAGTGAAAAGGAAGGGATGTGCCCTCACTAGGAAGACAACAAGTATGAGTCCTTCCCAAACCTTGCTCTCAAATGTATGTTTATTTCTGGTATTTGAGTGACTGAAGGAAAACACTTTTCATTTTTCCCCACTTTGGGGAAAAGTGGCATTTCTGGATCCTAGATAATGGGGCAACTCAAGGAGGAAAGATCTCCAGGCTCTCTGCTGTGTATTCTATTTATATTAGTTGTGGCACCTTCAAAGCTTGGCAGAAGTCCTCATGCTTCAGGAGTCCCAAATACCTGGAGAATGCCCTGAAAGTAGAGATTAGGGAGGTATGAGCATAGGCGAGGGTGAGTTTCACAGTGGCCTGTTCCAGTCTTGCCACCTCTTCCCACTCTGAAGGCCAGTCTTTGAAGACACCTGATCTCACTCTCCAGGGGCACCTTGAAACCTGTCCTCTCCATTATTCCCTTCCTCCATAAGGAAAAAGGGTCTATAAAACACTCTTTTGGTTGAAAACACCTTGCTGCATAAGACCGCACATATTCCAGCTTTTGAGCTGAGTGGTGTAGAGAAGGTCAACCAACACCCAACAAATGAACAGGCTGTTCTTTTTCAGCGTTTCCAGTTTTAGCAAGCCCAAGTTGGTTCTCTAGATGGAGCACATTTTTAAAGAAAATGGGCCAGAAAGTCCTCTACAGATGAATCACACTGACTGAATATCAGAGCAGAACAACAGAGCAGTTGTCCTATCAAGGCCAAGCCAAAAATAGTTGTTTCATAAGCCTTTTACCTGATCCTCATTCTCATCTGCACTGAAGTCCAGTGGGAATGGGAGAACCCATTTTACTTCATCTCTAAACTCTGTCGAGATACATAGCAGAAATATATTCTGGAAAAAGATGTGGCAAATGAGACTGTTGGCAAATGACTAAATTGTTGGTAGAAAAGGTATCATTAGAAAGCAGTAAGCAGGACATGGCATCGTCCTGGGTTTCTGCCTACCTAATAAAACTTCTTGATGCACAACTTAAGTATTCCTCTTTCCATGTAAATACCCCAACACTTGTTCATTAGCATATATGAAAAGCAGGGGTGTTGTTACTGATCCCAGCAGTCACATCGCTCCTGAAATTTCCAGCATTTCATGTTTACACAGGCCTTCAAAAGAGCAAAACCCACTGTCTTGGAGGAACATGAACATGCTACAACTAATGTACATAGGACGAAACTTTGTTATATCCTTGCAGACAAGATATGTAACATCCCATCTTTTTTTCACTCTCACCTCTATACCCTCCTGTGCCGAGTTAGGTTGTGTGCCCAACCAACAGAAAACTGTCATGCTATGGCAGGGGTGTTTAGCCTAAATTCAATATGGGCCATGGTTCTAGATGCCTGAATTAAGACATGATAAGAGGAGCAAGTTTTCAGAAGTATTAAGTGTCTGTCCATAAAGAGAGAAAGAAGCATAAAAAGATGTTTTTTTCAGTTGAGCACCAAAAAAAAAAAATCACTGAAGCCTGCATTAAGCCTTTGACATGAAAAGCCCTTTAGTAAGCCACACAACACTGAAAGATTTCAAACAGTACAGTGTTACAGATCAACTGGCTAGCATAAAGAAATCAAACCATTTGTTCAAAACTGCTGTGGAGATGAAGGCAGAGCCCAGAAGTTAGATATTTCAAGTGGTTACCGCATATCCCTCCCCTGGAAGCTGGCAGGTAATCCTGTATGCATTTGTAAAAGAAAGATTATGGAAATTGTCACGTTCTGGAACATGTTGATCAAGGTTTCCCACCAAGCAAGAGGCTTTACTTAACCTCAGACCTGCTTTTGAGTTGTGCACACATCCAAGCACAAACATCCAAACACAAGTCAACAGACACGCAGTGTCATGGAGCCAAATGATATTCTTTCAGGCTGGGAGAGAGGGCCAGAAGCCTCTGGCAGAGCTCAGACCTCCCAGCCTGAGAAGAGCAGCTCTCAGGATGCTCTGTGGCTGCACACATTTCGTCAATTGATTTCAGACCTTGGGAACGTGACAAGAGTCTTATACCTCCATCTATTGATCCCCTTCACCCACCTTGGTGAACACAGTCAACGGATTGGATGTGAAAGGATATAGGGTAAGGAGAGGGTCTGTTTTTTCCCCATCCCCTCAATTCATCCCAAAGTGTTTGTCTTCAGCACTTTAGGGCTACTGAGTTATTCACACGCTTCTTCACTTTAGCATAATTGTGTTGTAAACCCTTGTGCAGGTCCACCAGCCAGAGCAGTTCAACCGTAGCAACACGCCTGAGTCAAGTCTCATGCCCCTTCTTTCAGGGCTAGTTTGTTAAAAAGCAGAAGATACAAAAGACTTGATGGATACAGAACCAAGTAGGAAGAACATTTAGAACTGACAAACGCCCATCCTACGCACCAAGTCTTCTAAGATACCAGACAAATCCCTGCTGCCTTTAAATCTTGTCACATGCTTGCTCTTGACCATGCATCACATACTCACAGGACTCCATTTTACCAGGTCATGCAGATACACCAACTTACACAAACAGGGTCCAGGCCCACCTTCTACTTATAAGGTTATACACATTTCTAGTCTTTGTGCCTTAGCTAAAGACACACTAACTCCTCTGACGCTACTATGGGTCAGTGTGGCCAAGTAGAGTGCTGTTGGACTCTTGGCTGACCAAAGAGGCCACTTTCTATGATGAGAAAACTGTGTAAGTTGAAAAAAGTCATAATTCCT
The DNA here is from genome assembly GCF_000691845.1 of Merops nubicus. Lineage (NCBI taxonomy): Eukaryota > Metazoa > Chordata > Aves > Coraciiformes > Meropidae > Merops > Merops nubicus. Next base: position 46,760 of record NW_008594213.1, on the reverse strand, counting down.
ATTTATCTGACACTCATGAGATTGCCTCTTGAGCATTGTGTCCAGTTTTCAGCTCCCCAGTACAAGTAAGACATTAATGTAATGAACCAAAATACATTTAATCTATAATTCAGCAGTGCTGGATTCCAGGACCAATGGTTATGCAGGATGAACGTTGCAGCATTGACTCAGATCACAATACAGGTTCTTCCCCAATAACATTATTCCTCAGAGGCAAGACCACTCACTTATTTGTATCAATTTCACCTGGGATTTTAAGGGCAGAAAGAATAATTATTTCACAGGAACTACAATTATTTTACAGGACCAGTTTTACTAAAGTGAATACCTTCCACTATGAGCTTATGCCTAATAAATGAAGACACTGGTGCAGATGTGTACTAGCAGAGCCTTGACATGTGAGAAGTAAAACACTGTACATAAGATTGCCTACCATTTCTGTTTGGCATTTCCATGGGTTTGAGCTGTCTTTCCTCCTGTTTCTTCGCCCTGTTCTCACAAATAGGAGATAAAGCATGTTTTATAACTGTATCAGCGCCAATCTACAAATCTCCTATAGTTTCTCTCTGCACCAGAAAAAAATTTGTTCCATCATTTCACATTTCTTTCACATTACTTTTTTTGTCTGCTGTCTGAAGATGAGGGATTTCTTCCCTTTCTTGCCATATGGGAGCAATAATAGGTGTTCTGAAAGCAGTACCTGAAAGTTTAATAGGAATATGTATTTCAAAATGGCATTCAGAATTGCAAAATTCACACGTTATACCTCACCACTGAGGCTCCTGTATCCCAAAGCCTTCATCACACCCATACATGTAAATAAAACAAGTCAGGGACTGTTCCTTGGCACTGGAGCCAAATGCCCAGCTCATATCCAGACAACCAATACCTCTCACCTCCCCAGAACAAGGTGTCTGCAGCCACGACACTACTGGGGATGGCCCCAGGCCAGTGCAAGTCCCCAGATGGTGTCCAGGCATTGTCTGGAGAAGCACTAGCTGGTGTTGGCTGGAGCTGTGCTAAGAGCTTACAGGATGGACAGGTACACCCTGTGCTCAGGGCTATGCCTTGTCTCCATTTCAACTGCTGGAATAAACCCAGCCACAGTCTCTTATAGCTCTTGCATTTGTGAGCTTTTCCTCTTTCTCTTGGTCATCACAGAAGAATGGCCTCTGTTAAGCCAAAACTCAACTGCAGCCCAAGAGTCATGTCAAGAGGGCTATAAAGCAGCAGAAAAGTACATAAATTCTCAGAGTTTATTGTTGTTATTTATCAGAACTGACTGTTCAAGGTGCCTTTTAAAAGCTAAGATTTTTGCAGGAAGCAGACTGGTAGTCACATGAGGAGGAACTGGGGGTAAAACCTGAAATATCTGTCAACTTCTGGAGATACAACATTAGACAAGAGGTGACTGATCAAATACTGTATGTCTATCACTTACAGCCTGGTCTCTAAGGCTCCAAAAGACACCGCCCTTCTTTTAAAGTCCTATTTCCACACCTCTCTACAGCATCTTTGCACAACTTGGAGACACATCCCTGAGGGCCACCTCGTAGCCACTGGCCCTGCCCGTCATTTATCATCGTGCTGGAAGTGCTCATGAATTGCTCTCCACATATACTAGTTTATTTAGAGATAATTTGAATTGCTGCATGTGTGAACAGGGCCTTTCATTGAAAACCTGTAAGCAGCCAGACAGAGGGAGGGCTGGTGGGGAGCCGTGATAAAGTGTTTCAAGCAAACGACATCCCAAACAGTCCTACCTCTGCAGTGCCAGCAGGCAGCCCGCAGCACAAGGGAAATACCAGCACAAACAGCTGCCACTTTTTGCTCAGCCAAACCCAGGAGTTCTGCATATTTATTTAAACTCAGCTGACTATTAAATTATACATATGCAATACTGGCCATGGGTGCAGCAATGACATGTTCCAGTGTTATCTTGTTTTCTGTTGAACCTTTCCAGCCAGAACAGAAATGAGTAATTCTACTGGGGAAAAAAAAAAGAAAAAAAAAAAAAAAAGAAAGAAAAAAGAGTGGAAAGAGGGAGAAAGAAAGCTTTGGTTTTTTACTTTCTCGACATCGTGAACTAACCTGGGGCTTCTGTTACCAGAGTCTGGGAGGATGCCAGGTTTCCACCCTCCTAGAGGGAAGGCTTGAGGATAAGCTTCATTAGTAAAGATATAAGAAGGCTAACAGGGCACATAGCTACCTGCTCTGTGAATATTAATAACAGTGTTAAGCAATGTCACACCGCTCGCCTTACAATTACAATTGTAATTACAGTTACACCGTAACATCTGTATCCATAGGTGTGGAAGGACACCCATGTGCAGCTGTACATTGGCAAATCACTGCCTAGGAGAGTAGCACCTTTCAGAGGCCTCACATGAACCTCCCTGGTCTTTTTACAATCCCCCATTCAGCCCTTGCCATTCTTCTCTTGCTCTTCTCAGAAGCCAGACTGAGCCACCAAGAGCAGATCTATGAAGGATATGGTCACTTGTTGATCTGGAGCAGAAAAACCCATCCTTGGTCAGTGGAGAGCAGGTATTTCCTAGTCTCAGTCAATGTGGTGATTATTAAAATGTAAAAATAGCAAGTTCTAATGCAACTACTGCGGTACCATTGGCAACTCCTGATATGTCAAAGCTGCAAAGTCTGGGCTAAAGATGTGCAGCTTGTTTTGAAAGGAGAAAGAAACACACAGAGCACATGTTGCTGTATAGCTGGTGTCATCGTGCCAACTAAGTGCACTGACTAAGCACATATTGATGTATGCAACTATTGATATCAACATCAGTCCAAAACGAGGTCACTTACCATACTGGTCTTTTCAAACTTTATACAGACCTTTCAGCTAATAATCGACCTCTAAAATGACTCTAGCTACTTCTCAAGAGATGACAACTCCATCTAATGACCCCTATCGTAGTACCAGACACTAGCACTCAGTATCATGATAGTCCTATCAAAACAAGCTCACTCCTCCTTGGAGAGACCTGCCTTCCAGGTACTGGCAAAAAGCCCAAAATCTTGACTGCTAAATAGCATACCAGGCCTAAGATTGGTCACTAAATAAAACTTCCAAGCATAATATCAATGGTAGCTCATGTTACACAGAGCTGCACTTCACCTAGACCTGCAGATAAGATTATTTCACCAACTAGAGCTTCTCCAGAATTTAGTTAATAACTAGATGTCACCACAAACCACTTCATCTCCAGCCCAGAATTTTTCCTGTTTAACTGACTTGGACTGGTATCAATACAAACAAGGACCTTCTGGTTTTTGCAAGTTGTCATCTATAGTGCTTTAAGCAAACTGTTTGTTATCAATCACATTATTCCCCCCTGCAGGGGAAGTATAAAGACAAAGAGCAAACAGCTTTGCATGGAGAGAGATCTTCCAGTCTGAGGACTGGTGAAGAACAAATACTATATCCACCTACAAAAAGGGCAAAAAAGGAAGATCCAGGAAACTGCAGACCTGCCAGCCTTGTTTCAGTCCCTGAGAAAACTATGGAACAGGCCCTTACAAAAGCTATTTCCAGGCACACAAAAGACAAGAAGCTGACTGTGAAAAGCCAAGACAGACAGCCTGAAGGATCATTTGTGCTTGTCCAAACAACTTGGTCAGTGGATGAAGGGAAAGTTGTGGATATCATCTGCCTTGATCTTAGAAAGATATTTGACACAGCCTCCCTCAAAATCCTTTTTGACAACCCACTAAGATATGGACAGGACAGATGAAACGCAAAGTGATTGAGAAATGGACTAAACTGTTGAGCACAGCAGGTGGTGGTTAAAGGCTCAAAATCATGCTGGCAGCTGGGCATTAATTAATTTCTTCTGGATTTAATGCAATTCAGCTTTAGAAGTGATTTGGAAGGTAGGAGAGAATGCACTGTCACCAAATTAGAGGATGAGCCCAAGCTGAGAGAGGAGGTACATGTTTCAAAAGGAAAAGCCACCATATAGAGAGATCTCAACAAGCTGTTGAGATTTGGCCACCAAGAATGAGATTTAACATGAGGTTCATCAGAGATAAATGTCAAGTCCTGAACCTGGGATGGAATAATCCTGAGCAGTGTCACCAGCTGGGCACTGGCTGGCCGGACAGTTGCTCTGCTGAAAAAACACAGGGTGTCTTGGCAGACAGTAAACTGAACACAAGCCAGCCATGTATCCTGGCAGCAACGAAGGTCAACAGCATCCTGGGCTGAATTAGCAAGACTGTTGCTGGTAGATGAAGGGATGTGATTTTCCTACCCTGCTCAGCACCTGTTAGGCCACACCTGGAACACACTGACCAGTTTTTCTCTCCCCAGTTGAAAGGGGATATTGAAAGCCTGGTCCAGAGGGACCAACAAGATTAGTGGGCTGGAGAACTTGACAACCAAATGAATGATGCTTCCTCAGCCTTGAGTGGGGAAGGTTTAGTGTGAGGAAACAAATCCCTGCCTTCAAATACCTAAAAGATAGTTGTGGAAAAGACATATCTCTTCTGCTGACCACTTGCCCAACATAAAATGATATTAACAGGCAGATCAGCAGCCAAACTCCTCCCTCCACTCCCACATCACACAACCGAGATCCAAAGTTCACGACAACCAGAGGGAAGAACAAGTCAATGCACTCACCCACCACAGTGGACATGGAGAAGGGAGCAAGATGATTCCAAAGCCAGGCCATGGGGGAAGGAAGGACCCAGGTGATCAGTCCCATCTCAATCATATTGTAATTGCCAGGAGAAAGCCCCATAATTATGTCTCAGTCTTGCCCCACCGTCACTGGGAACTCTGCCTGCTTCAGTCAGGGAGCCCTTTCAACAACAAGCGTCACCACATACACTATGTAGACAGACCTCCCAATCCCCCTGCAAGCAGAGTCACCTCTTACAGAGGTGGCTTCTTGCCCCACCTCCAAGTTAATGTGGAAAGTGGGGGTACCTGGTGGTGATTTCAGTTCCCACCCAAGGTTGGCCAGACCCTGGGTGGAAATCAATCAGGAGGGTCTTTCTTGCCTGGCTGTGGACATGATCCATATGCCAACCCTCATTCAAATGTTGAGTACTCCCAGCACTTCAGTATCTCTTAATGAGGACGCACTAAGATAGAAGAAGAAATGGGCACAAGTGGCTTCAAGGGAAGTTCCACTTGAATATTAAAGAGATTATATGCTGTAAGAGCATCTAAAGAATAGGATCAGTTCTTCCTGAATAGAGCAGAAAGTTCCTCACTAGAAATATTAAACACTTGGCCTGACTGGGCCTTGAATAACCTAATCTAAGACCCTGCTTTCAAGAGCAAGTTGGACCATTTGGACCTGGGAGGTCCTATTCAACCTAGATTTGTCTGTGTTTCTGTGATTCCTTTCCATTTCTTCTTAACATACATTTTGCTATGTACTTATGTTGTGGAAAAAAAAATTGTCCTGAGCTCTTCAGTTTGGAGCAGAAAGCGGTTAAGGATGCAAGACTATTTGTTTTCCAGAAGTGTCCAGGATATAAGGAGTTAAAGATCTCTCGCTAGCTCAGACAGCAGTTCCAGCTCCCACATACCCAGACTTTTAATGGCCTGGGTTGCACCCTAACCTAGACACCTGGCAGACGTCCTCCCTCTCAGGTTCCTGCCCAGTCTAACCCTGCCCAGAGGGGCAGCAAGTCTGATGCTTCTCACTGGCCACGCATTCCCTGGCTACTGACTTGTTTGATGCTCCACATCATGTGCCAGCCCAGAGCACAAGCCCTGCCTTTCCACCTCCTGGACATGAGCTGGCATGCATGGCCCAGCCTCCAAGTGGGAGCAGCACGAGAGAAAACACAACTGTTACTGGTGAAGGCAAAACTGGCTGCAGCCAAGGTCTCAGCCTACCAGAAGCTGCTGTCATGGCTTGAGATATGAGCCCAAGCGATGAACAAAGCCTCACAGATAACCTGCTCCAGGGCAAGCAAACGAAGGGTTAACAAGACAAGCAATTGAGCCGTGTGATTTTTGGCTGGGCACCTTTAAACTCTCCATCTCACCCAACGTTTGGCCCCTAGGATCCGTACCAAGATGGACACAATGAGGAGGGCAGGTTTATCACTCAGGTCAATGTTTTCCTGACGTACATGCAGGGACAGGAGGAAAGGAGAGCTGGCTTTGGAGGAAGGGAGCTGGCAAGCAAACAGCAAGCAGGATGGCAGTAAGCTGGAGCAACACTGATGGTGTGCACCTGCAAAGGTGTCAGGGCCACCAAGCTCAGTGGTACACCTTTGGGGTGGCTTCCACTGTCATGAAACCATCTCCATCGTGGAAGCCACGCCTGAAATACCCCTCCAAAACTTCTTCAGATTGAAATACCTCTCCAAAATAGCTTCAGACAAGTGGTGATTTCTACCCTGAGGAGCTGGAAACATGTCTAACCCCAAACTCCTCCCTTTCCTGGCCTCAGCTCCCGGTTTCAGCACAAACACAAGCAAAGAGAAATGTGGGATGGCCAGGAGAGCCAGTGCTCACCCAGCACTTTGCTTCATCCCCTGCAAACACAGAGGTGGCCGCGAGCACCAGGGAAGACCTCGGGCTGCCTGAGCAGTGGGCAGCCTCAGCTCCTGCCTCCTCTCTTCACTAAACAAAAGCAGCTGTAACTGGTCAGCCCCTGGGTTTGCACTAGAAGCATTCTGGGACAAATTGCTATAGATCTTGGGGCTCTCCTAAACAAGTGACCAGGTAAAGATTTTGGAATGGCTTAATGCCCTCAGGTGCAGGCATCTGCAATTCAGCTGCTTGGTACACCCAGGCATTTTAGGGTCTTCACCATAAATTTTCCAGAGATCTTTCGAGTGCCCATTCACCACCTGCTAACTGGTTACCCTGAGACCAGGGCACTTTGTTTTTTATTAGAAATCTCATCCTGATATAGACAACTGCACAAAAGAGGACGACACTCCACAAGGACCAAGCGTGGATGACAGGCGTGATAATGATGATGACAAACATAGCAGTCCTGGTTATAAAGAAAACATAGTGGGTGATGCAGTTGTGTTCACCACCTCTCAGCTGGTTCAAGGCTCAGCTGTAACACCCAGTGTATGATGGAGACACAAAATAATGTGTTGTGATGATGAGGAGAACGATAAGAAGTGGTGGGGATTCTTCATCTTATGCAATCAAATCTTCCTCTGTCTTGTCTTAGGAAACTATTTCAAATATCTTAGCTATGATAAAAGGGGAATATCCTAACTGCAGGTTAAAAATGGGAAATCCTATGGCTGGAAGAAGGAACACCCATCACAAGGAGGTATGGAGGAGATGGCACCTCCACACTGAGAGAAACATCAACAGTTGCTGCGGACTCCTCAGAAAGTGCCACCTTTTAAAGCTTTCCCTGAACCCGGGATGCTTTCCTCTTAACTTAGCAGACTCTGACGTCCTTATCAGTACTGGAAGTTCAGATGACTTGACAATCCTCCTGAACATTTTCTTTAAAATTAATAAAACTGACAAGCACAACGTGAGCTACAAACTGCCTTGACTTCCAGGAATAAGAGGATGGTTCAAAGAATGCAGCGCTGGAATGCCCTGTGGAAGAAAAGCACACAGTATGGCAGAGCCTTCCCATCCACATTTTCCAGTCTGTTTTATACCCCCTGCACTGTTGCTACAAGGCAGTGGAGACATCTCTGTGCAGCAAGACTCATTCCAACTGGCAGCTCTGGATCAAAGAGCTCTGGAAACATTAATCAGTGTTCCTGATCACTCCCAATCACAAGAAACTTTTCCCTGTGACCTGGTGTATAAACACCGAGTTGCTTCATTCACCGGTTGACAGAACAGAAACCAAACAATCCTTCTCATACCAAATTCCTCTTTCTCCTCGAGGTTGTAGATGGATCAGCCTGCGATCCTCCAGCAGCAGTGGCAAACCTTAGGTGCTTTACTTAATCTCACTGATTAGCAGCCTGTCTGTAGCACCTTTTATCTATTGGTGCCAAAATAGTTTACAAGCATTAAGTACATGTAATTTTGTGATAGCAGAGCAAGATGTGGTTACTGTTTCCAAAAGCACCTCCAGTAATGAGGGAAAGCTCTTGTTTTAAGGGGGTGGGGAGGTTCAAGGCAGCAAGTTTTGCTGATGCATGAAAACTGCTTTGAAAATTAAATGAGTGAATGGTGAAGTCAGGGAGGGATCCCAGGAATTTTGATTGCCAGCTATCTGTGTTGCCTGTGTTGCCATATGGTTTGTGGCAAAAGGAAAGGAATAATCAAAGCAGACATCTGTGCCCAGAGCCTTATCTATCTGGGCACCATCCTCTGGACAGCCACACTCCAAGCACAAACAAAGGGTGATGAGATCTCTCCCGTCAGCGGGTCCGTGGGGGAACATGGTGCCTCCATGGTTCAGGTTAATATGTGTGTGATCACCACCTGTTTGGGAGTTTGCTCCCACGGTAACATTGATTTCTTGCTTGGTGCCAAGGGCAGAACAACAGCCCTGTCACCGTCAGAAGGAAAGCTGACAAAAGCTGAAGAGGTTGCTGTAGCTTTTCTCAGTTTTCACTCAAGTGCACCCGACTTGGGGAATAATAAAAGGAAGAATTATGCCAAAGGTCGCTCTGTTCCAGGGCAGCTTGTTCCCCCTTTGAAGGAGAGAGGTGTGAAGGGTGGCACAGAAACCTGCCGCTACACCTGACAGGCTCTCACGGATAAGAGCTGGTGATGGACTCTTGCAGGAGCCCTTCGTGAACTTGCCCAACCTGCCTTGAACCTTGCCCAAAACCGCCCCATTCTCTTCTCTGGCCCATGGTGCCAGGGGTGATCCAGCTCCCTTTCTGCTCTCTCCTGCACACTGAGTAATGTTTCCTTTTCTTGAGAGGATGTTCCTTCAGCAAGAGGTGTGTGGAGGAGATGAAGGGCTGCGAGAGATGCATGAGTACATGGAGATGTCCCTCCTACATCAATGAAACCCCATCCACTGCAGTGGAAAGTTAAACGAAGGTTTTCCTGGTAAAAAGGCTGCCAACCCAAAGCTTGGGAGAAGCAGATTTCAACACCTGCTCAGCCACAGGCTTGCTGCCTGGCCTTGCACAAGTCCCTCAAAAGCCCTGAGTATAATGGGACTGACATATCTGGCTCCTGGAAGGAAGTCCATGACACCGAGCTGCTAGGCTGCAGAGGATTAGGAATCTATGAATAGGTTTGGCATGAGGCAACGCATCCAACAGTGGCTGCCAACCAGGGCAAGAGGAGGTGCCAAAAACCAGGAGCAGATCTCCCCCAGGTCTCAGTTTGAGTTGCGTGGCTCCACAGGAGCCTGCTGCTGATGTGGGCAGGCAGGGGCTGGGGCACCCCCCGCTGAGCCAGCTCCCACACTGGCGTGGCACGTCATCAACCCCTGCTCCCACCTCCCCGCCCAGGCTTTCATGAGCCTTCACAGACCCCAGCCTGTCCTTTATCCCTTGGATTCCCAGTTCCAGTCTGCTGCAGAGGCTAATAACCCTGAGCGGACAGGCAGGGCAGCTGGAAGTAGCAGTACTTTCTCCAGCTCCAGGGAGGGATGCCAGGGCTTGTCCCTGGGCACCTCTTCTCTCTGCAGATGGCTGGGGACAGGGATTTTGTACCTCTGCTTGTCACCTGGTAGTCAGGCACTGGGAAGAGGGAGCTGAGACTTCAGATATGGAGCTGTGCACAAACTCTCAGCAGCTCAATAAAAGCAAAGCCATATTTCCCTCCAGTTAGAAGCAGAGAGTGAGGTTTTCTTTGCTGACCTGGCTGAGACAACATTACAGTTTTGGTAGCATCTCAGTACCAGGGGGCCATAGGGTCCCAAGCAGGCAGGAGAGAGCCAGTCTGAGGACATCACTGCCACGCTCAGCCCAGGCTGGGCACTTCCAGCAGCATCACTCCAGACACCAGGCAGCTGAACCAGCACTCTACATGCCTCTTTGGATTTGCTGCCCAAGACCTTATCTGTAACTGCTCAACCGGCCTGTTTCCTACCACACAAATGGGCATGAAGATGGAAGACACATGCAGTGTCTCAATCGCACAGAGAGAAAAGCAGAGAAAGGAGGAGGCTGGAATACTCCCACTTATAAACCATTTAAAAATCCTCTCTTCTTGGTAGATAGCACACCCATGTTGCTGCTTTCCTAGGCACTGGCTGCGGATGCTTGTGAGGAAGGAGCTGCAACACCAACATCACCTTTTACTGCACCTGACAAGAAGCAAAAAAATGAGGATTCACAGACTAAAAAGTGCTACTGCTTCTGCTCTAAGACTAAAACTGGGAATGCCAAAGTCATCAGAACATGAAGCGTCTTGATAATGATGAAGAAAGGCCACTAAGCCCTCCTGAGCCAAACACGAACCACAGACGAACCACGTAGCTTATGTGTGCTGGGAACAGGCTTGGACAGAAAAGGCAGCTTCTTGGCTGGCAAAAATCAACCCAAATCCATTAAGGTTAATGGAGAAGCACAGTGGATATCCTTAGGTAAATAAAATGTGGTCCTCCTGCTGCTTCTTTAGGGAGGCAGCAACTGTGGGGCTGACTTTTCCAAATCCAGCTGAAGCTGCTGGCGTGCCTTCCCTGCAAGCAGAGACCATGTGAAGAGCAGCTTAGCAAAATCTTGGATGAATCACAGCCCAGGGTCCATCTTCCCACAGGCCACGAGAGCTGTCAGTGAGCTTGCTTGGCCCTGGAATTATTCCAGCCATGCTCCCATGCTGCTAACTAGAGTTGATGCACCTTCCTCTGAGCAAGGCTTTTTGAGCTCAGCCTTGGCACTACCAGCAGGCTCCAGAGCTCGGGGATCAGAGCAAGCACCCATCTGCCCATCTGCACTTATCTGCATTGATGTGTCCTTCACAAAAACAAAGTGCTTGGTGCAGCTGTGGTGACTGTGAGATGCACACTACTGTGACCTGAAAGGGAGCCAAGGGAAAAGGGGAGAGGAGCATTGGTGGCTCCTTTCTCTTCAGCCCCTTCCACTAGCTGGACATTTGCAACTGGTAACACCAAAAAGGTAAGATACATTAAAACACCCAAGTCTAGGGATAGCATCAGAGCAGGATTGCTGCTAGTCTCTCCTGTCCTGACCTGCTGCATTTTTGAAGTTCACGTGATCACACCTCCCATTCTGTACTCGTTCATTAATGTGATTGGAAAGGGGATCAACATGAAACACTTACCATTTGGCTGAAATTTAAATAAAAAGGAAAAAAATCAGAAATAACCAAAACCCAATGCTTGGCTTCTCCACACCCTCACTCTCCTTTTGCCATTGAGTTGTTTATCAGAAACCATTTACCTACAAGGAAATCTTCACGTATGAGTATACATTTTGCTTAAAAACCAAACCAAAACACAAACACTGCAGCAAGAAAAGGGGGGGGGGGGAAACACTGACTTTTCAGATCCCTTAGATAGTTTGACTCATTCAAAACAAAATCTTCAGCCATCCATCAGGGAATGAATAATAAAAAATGAAAGGTTTGTACTTCAGCTACATAGTCAGCCAAAATTAAAAAAAAAAGGAAGAAAAAAGGATGAGAAAATCTAGATATGCTGTGCCCAGGGAGGAGGTGGCTTGTTCTCACTCTGCTGGAGTGTTGTCTGAAGGCCCTGGAGCACAGTTCTGCTGGGAGGTCCTGCCAGCACCTCCTGTCCCTGCGAGGTGTGCAGAGGGCTGATGGCTCCCAGCTGCAGCTTGTGGGGTGGGTGCACACAGGAGCTGACAGCTCGGTGCTTGCTGGGCACCTCAAAGCCCTTCCAAGGACCATGTGGGAATCACCCTCCCAGCAACAACTTCCTGGAAGGGCATATGGATTATGCTTTGCTCCAAACAGTCCACGGCTATCATCTTCTCAAAGCCCAGAGATTTTGGATTTTTTACCCACTGTTGCTTTGTCTACTTAGATGCCCCAATCTGAAGCCATGGCCAAGTGGCCACATCTCCTTTAGGGAGCTCAAGAGATGGGCGCCTGGGTTCATCACAAGCCTGCACTGCAGGCAGTCCTGCCAGCAAACAGGGACATTTGACAGAGGAGCCATGCTGCTCCTGGCCAGCGGCAAGAGCCCTTCCTCCATCACAGGCAGCCAGCCACAGCCCGGGGTGGGAGCAGCCCCTCGACACCAGCCCAGTTAGGGCTCTGGAGCTCATGCCCACAGCCACTTCCCACACATGGCACAGCTGGAGAGGCTGGGATGAGGTGGGCAGGGTGCAGGGAGGGAACTGGGAAATCATTTATCAGGCTGAAAACAAATGTCTCCAATATCTCCAAACACCTGCTTCCTTTCTGAGCAGCCCCAAAAAAATGCATGCTGGAGAAGATGGTTTTGCATTTAACAATGTTCAAAATGCTCCAGCTCCTTCTTTAAAGTCTTACCACTCATTGCCTTCCCCTGTGCTTCCTTGTCTCCTTTCAGACTGCTGTCCTTTCATGCCTCCTAAGGTGGATGGGACACCCAGTGCCACATTGCTGGGGCTCAGCAAGTGGGTCAGGCTGGGTATGGGACCTCCAGGGACTGCTCAACTTGTGAGAGCTGATTAAAGTTTCCATATTATTTTTGTCTGGGATGGTGTCAGATAGCTCTTCATTAGGTGCCTTGTTCTAGCAGCTCCTTCTCACTCACCCAGGCAGGGGGGAAGTGTGTTGTGTCATCTCATGCAGCTTCTGACATCCAAAGTGCAGGAGTCCACATCTCAACCAGCTGTTTGGCCTCCCTCCACAGGCACTGGAGGACAACGGTAGCTACCAGAGGAAACCTACCAGTTTTAGGTGCCTGCCTTAAGGTAAGATGGCTCCAAAGCATTTTGACCTGATTGTTTAAACTATGCCCAGCACTGTGGGAGAACTGTCCTACCCCAGGGATCAAGGGAGGATGTTGCTGGGGAGCATAAGACCTCTGAGTATGGAGGCAAAAAGATTTCCATCCTGCCTTCAGTACACTGCAGATCAATCCCTTTCACCCAAGACCTCTATACAGTAAGCCAAATATTTTAGGTGTAAGTTCCAATGCCAGAGACACCACGATTTCCTCTAAAATCTGGAAAAAAGGCATAAAACTTCCAAGGGTTGTCTCTGCACACCAAACCTGCTGATTAAAGCTTTCTTCCACTAGATGTGGCAATCAAGTCACCCCCTTGCTAGCCTTCATCCCAATTAGCCAAATAAACTGAGTTCCTTAAGCTTGGAGTTCTGGTTTGGCAGTCTCCAGCCATTTGTGGCTCTCCTTTGAATTCTTCTCAGCATTTCCCCACCCTTCTTCAAGCACAGCCACCAGCCCGCGTGTCCCCCTTTAAAGGGACAAAGTCACCTCCTACCTTCTACTCCTCTCCAGAATTGCAGGGATCCTTTCTGTCCCACTGCTCCATCAAGAGCTCACTCTCCCACAATTACACAATGGCTTCTTAAACTCCCTCCCCAACACTCCCCAGATAGCACCTCTCTGAGGCTTCAGACAGAACCTGAATTCTTTGTTCCCAGCTATACTGCAATATATTCAACTGCCATAAATGAGGTGTTTTTTTCACTGGTGCTATTGAAGCAAGATGCCAGCCTACAAGGGCTGATTACATCCTTGCTGCTACATGAGGGAATATTCCCAGACGCTGGTACTCAAATCAATTCTGCTGTTCCACTGCTTCTTCACACCCTTCTTGGCTCCTGACAACCAGCACCTTCCTGAACGAAGACTAGGAACCAACACAGACCATTTCTAACAACCAGCTGGCTGCAGCCCCTCGAGGTGGAAAGCTGGACAGTTTATGCCCTATGGATGCAGACTGTCCTGTGCCATTTGGCCAAGTGACAGAAAGCAGCCTTGGGTGCACCAAACTGTCTCATTATAAATACCAGGATCTCACTACAAAGAGGCATTGGCCTACCTCTCAAATACTCACTGAAAGCCCTGACTAAAGTCCCTGCTGAGGTCTGGACAGAAATCTTGCTGTGGGATAGTGTTGGAGCTCTTTCTTTCAACAGACAGTGGAGCCAAGCTGCTGCAAAGACAGGCCAGGGCTGGGGCACACAACCAAGGGTGACCACTGAACTGCTAAAAGCTCCAAGTGTCAACTGGCACCATGTCACAAGCCACATTTGGCAAGGAGGAAAGGGCTGCAGTTAGTGAGTGCTCTGCTCATGGCCACATTTTCATCCCAGTTGCACCCTGGGAAAGAAAGTGGCATTATTTCAGATTAGTTTTCTTTTCATTATGTTTCTGACACATGATTGTCCTCTTCATTTCTCCAATTACTGCATCACCCTGAGCTTCCCCAAATTCCCCTGTTGTAACAAGGTGCTGTCGAGGAATAGAGTTCAGGGGCTTTTACACAGCCAGGCAACTAAGGTGTCTCTTTTATGTTCCTGCTGGTTCCTGCAGCCCCAGGTTTGGTGGCTTGCAGAAGGAGTATCTGGCTGATCACAAGGGCACATATGCTGCCGTCCAAGCTTTCCTCCCATTTTCACCTCATTGCTGAATCCCATGGTACACAATGCCCACAGGGAACAGCGAAGAGACAGTTGGTGGCTATGCTGTGGTGATGATCTGGTCCTCAGATGTTTGTTAAATCAGGGCTGGCATCAGGCATCATCCATTCCTGTGGTCACGGGAAGCCCATAATAATCAAGGTAGAGTTGCTTTTGTCACCCATACTGAAATTTAACTATCAAGCCAAAATTCTTCCTCCTTCTAGGACAACTCAAAAGCAACACAGTATGATGAAAGGATGAGAGAGCAGATGGGTTTTGTTGTCGGCATGCTACCAAGTCAAACCTTTCAGAGAAACTCAAAAAAATCACCTAACCCAGACTATGTGATTCATAAATTCTAAAAGCTGAGAGAAACCAGCTAAATTATTGTGTCTGACCTCCTGCCTAATAAAGACCACAATATTCATCCAGTGATTTTTGCCTGAAGCCCAGTAATTTGTGGTTCAAACAGAGCATCTTGACCAGCCTACTGTCCAGCTTTGATGTGAGGATGTCAAATGAGGGACTAACCACTTCCCACACTGTTAAAAAATGGCTCTTTGACAGGTTGTCATCATTTCTTCACCACTGCACAACTTACCATAGTCTTCCCAAGGACATGAGAATTTTATTCCTCTGTATCAAAACTCTGACTATCAAAGAGAAGAAAAATGGAGATTCTGAAGCATAAAACATCAAGCAAGGAGATGTAACCTTCTGCTGCAGTCAAATGGATGAAATCTACATTAAAAAGCAACTTAAGGTCCACTTGTTTTCCCACTCTAGATGACATAGTGGAAAAGTAATTTTGGTTCAGAACAAAAGTTTTCTGAACACACACCTACTCCTGTGACCTGTAAGGAAAACACATTCATTTGGTTACAAAAGTCTTTTTTTCTGCCACTTGTAAAGCTTGCTAGTTTCACAGCAATAAACATTTCCATGGCAGAGACCTTGAATGGCCAGAGCAAAATCCACTTCAAAACCATCCCCTGAGAGACAGGCCCAGGAAAGACAGCTCACTGCTGACTACACCTTCCTACTTTCTCTTTCCAATTTTTTTGTGGTTGGAAGCATTGATGAGGTAAAGAAAACTTTTTTTTTTTTTTTAAGGAAACAAAATCCAAAATGGCAAGCAGCTCAGAATCCTCTAAGACCAGACTCAGGTGAAAAATATTTACATTGTGCACTGAATTAACACAACATCTTCCTTGTATCTCACAAGTGCAGCATTTGATGACAACCCTGGTGATTAAAGTTCGTCCACCCACAGACTTGTAACAGCACAGGCAACAGCGTTGAGATTCCTCTGTACCACCAGCCTGTGTTGAAGAGTGGGAAGGGGCTCCAGGCACAACGTCCTAAATACATGCCCGTTCCTGTCCATCACTAAATACTCACATTTAACAAAACCAAGCCAGACAGTTTCTTTCTCTTTTATTACCACTTTCAAGGAGATGCTTTCTCACCCTGTGCATGTCACCCTCTGTCTGCACTCATACTATGGCCAAACCCAGGCTGAAAAGCAACTTTGCAGGTCGGGTATCTATGTCCCCATGGCTCAGCCTCTGCTGGGACGAGCCTGGCTCAGCTTTCTGCTCCTCCCGTGGAGCGATCAGTCTCATCTGCAGAGCAGGTAAGGGTGCAGCTCCAGCTTGCAGAGGTGCTGAGCTGGCTGCAGCCAGTGTGGTGCTGCTGGTAAAGGTGCCAAGTGCTTGTGTTGGGTGTCTCCAGGGGGCTGAAGGTCCACACTGAACCACATGCTGCTATAGCACAGTCCTTGTGGCACTCGAGCTAGTGAAGGGATGGCAGTGACACCTTTGGCCGTGGCTTTCTCAGCCATCTGCAAGCTCCTGCTACCCACACAGCACACAGGGCTATGGCAACAGGAGCAGCACACGTCTAGGGCAGGACACGCAGGCTTAGGAATCAGACACCCACCTAACAGACCAGGTCCACACAACCCATCTAGTGCTGCACCGCACGTGAAGCCTGAGGCTCTTTCAAGGCACAGTGAAGGTGCTCATCTGTAAAGCTTAAGGTCCTGTCACTGTGTGCATGGAAGCTCTTGCATCAATTAAAATCCTGTTTGTCTCAAAGTGTACAGGTGCATTCCACACTGCACAGCCTGCTAGACACCAAAATAAGTGCAGCTGAATCAGGAGTAGCTGTATCCCATTTCTGTACCCACGGATCTGCAGAAATTAACGCTGCTGTCATCATGTAAAGATGCTGTATGTCCACACAGCTGCACTGACACTAAAGGGATTCATACTTAACAGTGGTTCAACTGAAAACACATTACTTCTGAAAAAAAGGCCTAAAGCATTGTTTTTTGAAGCGCTGGGTAACCAACAGTTAAAGCTCTGCTTTCAAACCATCCATCCTGAAGCAGTCATAGCAGGCAGAAGCTGTGAGCCCAGCAGCACAGACAGGGTGAAACCCTACAACCAGTTTAAGTACAAGCCTCACAGTTTCCATTACTGCTACTGTAATGATTTTGCAACTCTCATTTATTTTTCACCATTTCAGCTGCTAGTTTGTGGCAAATACTTTGAAGAAAAACCCCAATCAACCAACCATCCAAAACCTCAGAGACTGCCCATCCTTGACAGGAACAGTCCTGGCATGCCTGGAACGTGTAAAACCACAAAAGAGCCATTTCTGTTCATGCTACTCCTTATGAAATACCCTTTTAAACACGACTCAGTGTTGGAGGCTTCAGCCACTCCACAGAGCCCCTTCAGGTTTGCCTTTCACATTGAAAAGTGACTTATCAGCCGAAGCCCAGGCGGGTTTGGGTATCTGACTGTTGGATCCTTTCCTTTGAACTCTGGGACCGTTATGTGCATGGCCACCAAACTGGTCAACCCACTTTCCTCTCCTACTTTGTCCCCAGGTTCAGGGTAGATAAAAGCTGCACCCGGCTCCCTGCCTTACCAACACCAATTTGACTGTTAATTTCACATTTCATGAACACCAACCAACCAAACCCAACACCACAAAAACCGATTATCACTGTTACCCACACAAAGACCAGAGCAACCACAGTGTGATTCAACAAGACCTAGGCTGCAGCAGCTATCTCTGGACACACATGGAAGTATTCTCCAGGCCATGACGCTGCGCAGCTTCCTCTTGTTCTGACATGTCCTTTTCTTGCATTGCTTCTACAAGTCTTTTACTCATCTTCACAACAGCAGCATCAGAGCCTGGTGTGAGCAAGGCTTTGATCAGCCCCTTGCACTTACAGGGATACCTACAGGGCACAGGCTGGGCAGATATGAGTTTGCTTTGCTGGACTGAGGAGGTGACCAACTTGTGTCCCTGCATCAGCACAGTGCCAAGCATGACATCTCTTGAGATGCCTCAGAGAAGTCAAATTCTGCTCCTCTTTAGGTTACTACATAAACTTTTTCTGGCTGCTCTTTGTTTTTCTACCTTTCCTTTTTCCTTTCTTGAGCTTCCTGAAGGTTTCTGGGCTCACCTTCCCACGTGGATCACAACTACAGGCACTTGGCAATCTGTAGTGTGAGGTTCAGGTAGAGCTTGAACACCAGAAAGCACCAGAGCAATGTAGGGCAGAGCTGAAACACAGGGACTGTAAACCCCCATGTCCAGCACTTAGACCTTTTATTCATGCAGACTGACATGGAGCCCTGCAAAAGGCAGCGAGGACTGTAGCTCAGAAGCACAAAGTCTGGCAGGACAAACATTAAAGGTTGTTAAGAAAGAGCAGACGAAGACATATCTTGTACAGAACTGAAAAAAGAAAAGATAACAAATGATAAGCAGGAATTCCCCAGTGTTCTGAGTTCATCCGTGTGATTGCTTTCAGGCCTTTTTTTTTTCTGTTGGACCTCCTTGATTTGCATACAAAGCATCTCGAACAGGAAATATCAGCTGTCCTGGAAAAAAACCACAAGAAGGATAATGATTTTTGCTGTCAAGAGTGGAGTGGCTTTCGGCACGGTCTGACACACCAGGAAGGTTCTCTTCCCACAAAACAACTCTGGCACGCTGCAGTTCCTCCTCACTCCCAGCTCTGCGTCCCATCCCGGGCACAGCAGCACATGATGTGGCTCCTCAGGAGAGCTTCCACAGTTAGAAAACCTGAAAAAGAAAGAAAAACAAGCAGGTGAATTAATTTGCATTCCAGATTCACAAGTAACACAGCACCAAATTAGCTTGTAGGAAGTGGAGGAGTAAAAAGGAAAACCGCCGGCTTGAAAATGCAAATCTTCACTCTACTACAATTGCAAGCCACAGTCAGGATTCCTATGGGCTAGGAAGGTGCTAGTGAGAACCCATATTTCATTACTCTTTCAATGTGGTCACTTCATGAACTCAACAGTGGCTGGTGATATGTGGTTTCATTCCTATCCCATATACAGTCGGTCTCATTTCC
The DNA here is from genome assembly GCF_000691845.1 of Merops nubicus. NCBI lineage: Eukaryota > Metazoa > Chordata > Aves > Coraciiformes > Meropidae > Merops > Merops nubicus. The sequence continues at coordinate 27,897 of NW_008594213.1, read as the reverse complement.
TGAAAAGAACAGGAACGGAAAAGCAGAAAACCTTTAAAACGATGGTACAGGTCTTGCTGGTTTTTCCTTCTCCTTCTTCTCTTTTATTTCTACCACGCTGCACTAAAAAACGCAGCAGTTTTTAAATTAGTATGGGATTAAAAAAAGGAATCTTTTCCCAAAGCTCTCGGATCTTAAAGAATATCGGTTGCTGGTTTGAAACACACACCAACTGTTGGCAGCACAGCATGAAACCGCAGCATTCTGTTTCAATGTGATATACATACATATACACACACAACTCCTCTACGTACAGCTACCAAGAATCCTGCTCCATTCCCAGCAGCGAGCACAGCAAGTGAGATTTGTTTAACAGCTCTTTTCACTGGTATTGCAGGACCTCAACCCTCCGTGGCCATCAACAGTTGCAGCCCCACGGGAAACACAGTGGCGAGTAAAATCTTGCTTTACAGATGAGTAAGTGAGATGTTGGTAATTATAACACTACACCTCTTTGTGTTTTTCTGCAGAACTCAGCTCACTGCCTTATCTGGCCAGGCTTGGTCCCTTTCCCTTATGGGAGCCAACATCATTAGCAGTGAGAAAAGGTCTTGGCCATCCCAGGGCTCCTCCATGCTCCTCTTCTCTCCTGGACACTGAGGAACACTCAGGCTCTCCAAGCACACTGACAGGTCCTGTTTAAGAGGTGTAGGCACAGCCCAGCACCCCACCTGAGCAGCTCTGCCACTGCTCGAGGACTGGGCTGGCAGTTGTTGGGATCATAGCCCAACTGGGACCTTAGGAAATAAACTGCAGCAAAGACCAACAGCATCCTTGGGTGCAGCAGCAGAGCGAAGGCAAGAGATCTCAGCACTTGTTAGACCACCCCTAGATACTGCGTGTAGTGTTCTTCTGTATGATGACAGTCAAGCTGTGGAGCTGTCTGTGCACTCTCATCCCCAGAAGTCTTCACGACTTGACTGAATGAATTCATGAGCAACCTGGTCAGATCTCACAGCTGACCCACCTGACGTCCCCTCCAGCCTGAATTATCCTACAGTCCTACAAGCCATCTTCTAAGTGCCACTGGTGCAGAGGCTTCAGAGGAAAGAGCAGGAACCACACTGCTCAAGTACTGGTAACGCCCAAGCAAAAATGTTGAGAGGAACAACCACCTCCCAAGCCTGTGAATGTCCGGAAGGTTCCCCCTAGGCACAGGACCTTGTGTTCCCCTCAGGACAAACCCCATTTCTCTGTGCAGTCCCACTGTGACCCACATGCAACCACCCATCCCAGTTTGGGCACCAGTGGCCAAGGAAGCTCTGTCCGTGTCCCATCTGCAGCACACACAGGAGCAGTGCTGGAGGGCAGTCACACCTCCTCCCTCCTCTGTGCACACAGCTATCTACAGAAGAAGCAGGATCTCCTAAGCCCCGTGTATAGCACTGACTGTAAGAAGTGTCTCTGCACATGGCTGCAGCCTCTGTGCCACAGGGTGGAGATGCCTCAAGAAGCCTTCCCTCTGCCCTGCAAGCCACAGTGCTCTGGCATGGGATGAGCAAGATACACTGCAAGCATGGCCTTCCCCTCTCTCCATTCCTTGTGCTGTGAAGGATGTTGAATCAATGTCTCGCTTCCAGTCAAATTATCTTATGTAGCTGAGAGACAGGAAATGTCACAACAGAGAAGATGAAAAAGGACCTTACAGGCAGAGCTCCTGAGCCCTGACTTCTCAAAAGAATCCATAAGAACCATGAGGCAACTGTCACATGCGCTGGGTGGCCACGGAAGGAGGAAGTGGACAAAGAAAGGTTCATCTTTAATACTGCATTAATTTTTGGACCCCTCACTACAAGAAAGACACGGAGGTGCTGGAGCACTGTCCATGAGCAAAGAAGAGCAATGAAGCTGGTGAAGGGTCTAGAGAACAAGCCTAATGAGGAGCAGCTGAGGGAACTGGGGTTGTTTAGCCTGGAGAAAAGGAGGCTCACAGAGACCTTACAGATTACATCTGCCTGAAAGGCAGCTGTAGCAAGGGGGTTAGTCTCTTCTCACAAGTAACAAGCAATAAGACAAAAGTAAATGGCCTCAAGTTGTGTTAGGGGAAGTTTCAATTGGCTATTACGCAAAATTTTCTTCACTGAAAGTGTTGTCAAGAACTGGAACAGGCTGCCCAGGGAAGTGGTGGAGTCACCATCCTTGGAGGCATTTAAAGACATGTAGATGCGGCACTCAGGGACATAGTTTAACAGTGGACTTAGAAGTGCTGGGTTTACAGATGGACTTGATGACCTTAAAGGTCTTTTCCAACCTAAATGATTCTACGATTCTAGCTCCTTGGCTCAGGTCACCCTGGAGGTCAGCTGCAGAACCATGAACCAACATCCTCCCCTCTATCTCAGTTTTGATGCTCCTTATCCTCTTCATGCCTTTGGCTTGACAGCCAAGCCGTGCTAGGGGATAAAGCTGTCCTCCTCACTCTGCACATAACCACATTTCTTTTTTAGAGACCAAAGTCTAAGGGTTGCCAGCTCCACACCAGAAACCAGTCCTGACCAGATAAGGTCTTTTAAAAATGCAAACCTGCATCCACATTAAGAAATCTGTCCAGCTTTGAAGATATGCTCGTCAACATGTTTTGAGACATGGTCTATTCTCACAGGGCCTCAGAGGGCTCTAAGAGTTTATCCATATGTGGGGTTTTTTTTTGTACTTGGAAGTGAGACCAGTAAGCATTTTTATACCTGCCTATTCATAGGGTTTTATTTTCAGTACAGAAACAGGTATCGGATCACTCAGTTTCGACTTCTGCCGAAACTCCTGTGTGACCCAGGATGGCTAATTTCAAGCAGTTTCTAAGCCCCTGTAGTGACTGGTACTGGCCTAAATTTCTGTAACTGCACCCACACTAAGGTCTGTACAAATCAGCCAAAGAAACCACAGCTTCAATCAAAATTAGTATCCTGGTACAGAAATAAAGATTAAAAACCCCACCTCCTCCTTTTCATTGATAGTCGAGGTCTTGAAGCCAGATAGGCCTTCCTAAATATTCTCCCCCTCCACCCTGGGAGGGTGGAAACCCTCCCATTCCTTCATCCTTTGAGCAAGGTCTCAGGATGATACTCTGCAGCCCTGTCTGCTGGAGACAGATGCTTTCTGTCTGGGAAGCTGGGAAGACTATGTCAGAGCAGAGCGGACCCTGGGTGTGCAATTAGCCAGGCAGCTGCAACAGTGTCTTAATTCACTGGGTCCCTCTGAAACGAAGCACAGTGCAAGTCCCTGGAAAAAGTGAACAGGAGCCTGTTGAGGGAGCTCTGTGAAGGCCTTGTGCACAGCAGCCCCTCGCAGCCCAGACCAGGGCAGCCTTTGCACAGACACCGTTTTCAGAGCCGATGCCTCCTCCTCCCACCACGGAGCATCCAACAGAAGTGAGGGGAACCACCCTCTGTGCCAGCAGGTCACTCCTGTTCATGGGACAGCATCCTTGTTTAAAAGAGCTGCAGGCATGTGGAAAAGCATCTCTGCAAAGGATGCCTCATCTGCGGCTAGTTCATGACATCACGTGGCTAGTGCTGGACAGATGATGGTCATAAGGCCCTATGTGCCCTCTCTCAGTGTCCAGAGCTTTCTCACACTTTCAGGAGCACAGTCTCCTCCTTAGTGTCCTCAGCTATCAAGTTCATGTCCTGAGCTCTCCGTTCACGTGCCCAGAGATCCTTAGGTAATTCCTGTCCTCCAACAACAAAAAACAAAACCAACACAGCAAGGCGAGGAGAAGAAAACTGAAATGATCCTTCGGTGAGTTTACTGCAAGAAGTCAATACCCTCAGACAGGTCACACTGACCAACCACCTCCTGGTGCATCACTCTTCTGCCTACTGCAGATGAATATTCCTCTAGCCACAAACTAAAAATTATGGCCCTGTGCCAGCAGCATGTTGGAAGTAGACTTTTACTCCTAAACCAGAGCAGTGCCTTGCTGCAGGCATGAAAATCTGTCTCCCTCCTTGAAGAAAAAACAGAAGAAGGGTCAGGAAGATGTCTGCTACCTCTATATGTTGGACAAGCTGCCCACATGCATGCTTTTAGATGACTACAAACCTTTTTTGAGGAGCAAGCAATGACTTCCATCAAAGCCAAGCACATCTTTAAACCTGTGTAGACTCCTGTATAGAGCTTTCTGTTGTAATCTGTATAAAGATTAAACTCTGCCAAGTGGAAGAGTTGCAAACCAAAGCCCTTTCTGCACAAGGCTGCTGACCACCGAGCTGATACATTGAGGCCAGAGGCTCATCTGTACCGACACACTTCTTCAGGGATGTAAGGATGGCTTTCATGCATACAGGGAACTGTCACCCGGAGGTGCAGGGGGCACCCAGTTTAACTACAAGAAGCTTAAATTCAACCCTTAGGTTAAAACAGAACTCCTGGTTTCCTACAGAAACAGGATGAACAGCAGCAAATATCCAGATAAAGTGTTTATTGGCTTCTGACAGGGTTTTTTTTGAGAGACTGTTTTTAGATTGCAAGACTAAGGGAAATCACACTCTTTATTCTTGTTTAAAGATGCATGCATTTTCCATGGACTGACTTTTGCTCTCCAAGGAGAAGATGAGGAATGCAGAGCACAACACCGAACTGCCTAGCCATGAGCCCTGGCCTTCAGAGAGCTGCTGGTGGCTGTCCCTAAACCAGAGCATTGCCAGGTGACGTGTCTCAGTTTCCTGAAAAGCACTGACAACAACACACGGTTCAAAGTTTGGTTCGAACAAGCAGCAAAACAAGTCCAGTTCTGGTTTTTGAGTTGAATATTCAATGCTTCCCACGTTTGCACACTCACTGTTATCTAGGCTGTGCAATCAGCAAAACTCACACGAAACCACCCGCTGGGGCTCAGCAACCAGGCCGGCTGTAAGGAGCTGCTCTAGGGAAAAAGAGAAGTGTTGTCATCCCTGATGGAGAGATACGCGTCCTCGCCGAGCTCGCGCGGCCTTGTCAATAGATGAAGTCAAAATGAAAACATCTGAACTATCAACAGCCAACTTGAAAGCTGAATCATGAATCCTGAAAGCAGTCTCAGCGCCACAAGAGGTGTCTTCTCTGCAGAAGCAGGAAGCTGGTTTCCTTCCGTCTGTCCTATGTTTCTTCTTCCCGCATAATTTCCTGACGCTGCTCAGTGAAATATCATTTCTTCTTTCATCTCCCCACTCAAGTGACCCTTCTCTGCTCTGGCTGAGGGGTGCTGTGGGGTCAAGAGAAGAAAATGCACTCAAGGCAGGAAGAGGTTTTCCAGGCCAGAGCTTCAGTGGTGGGAAGCAATGTCCCAGTCACCTCCTCTGTGTGACCCTGGACAAGTTCCCCAACGCTGCTTTGTCTCATTTCCCCACTGAAACAGAAAGTTCCCCATCATGTTGGGTGACTACTACTACAATCTGTGTGGCAGGCCTGGTGTCCCTAACCTGGGGCCAACTGATCATCAAGGGAGACTGATGGTGTCTAAGGTTCCCTCCTGTGTCAGTATCTCACTTAGTCACACGGAGATCTTCAGCACAACCTAGACCACTGTTTCATGCAGCACACCTATACTTCAGTACTTCATGAACATCTTTGTTGATCCCTTCTAGCTTTTGGCAAGCATTTCCTACCGCAGGAGAACCACTGCCAAGCTGGTGGCTCAGGAGATCCAACTTCTGTCTTCACCACTTGACAGACACTTCCAGTTCCAAACGCCATCCTTTTGCATTGACACTAATGAGCAATGGAGACTACCACCAAGTGAACGGGAGGAGTTTGGCTCATGACTGGTACCAGAGGCAGAACATCAGGATGCAACTCAGCTGCTGAACTTCTCCAGCTGGGAGATTACCTGGCCAGGAGGCACCACACCAACCTCACAGGGATCCTGGGGCTGCCACCTGTGGGGAGGACCCCAGTGCTCTGGAGGATCTTCTATGCACCCGTGCATGATAGTGGGGCTGGCAGCAGACACCCACTGGCTCCTCTTGATAACTGTTAAGAAATTAATTTAGAAATGCATTGTTTTTTTTCAGAAGCCTCTCCCTGTTGCTGGAACACTTTCAAGATACAATCTGCACTGCCAGGGCTTGCAGTTAGGTGCGAGGGGAAGCACATCTCGCTCCAAGGGGCAGCCAGCAAGGACAGGACCTGCCGAGCAGCTCCACATCCATGGCAGAACTCATAACCAAAGCCAAGTCCTCCAGATTTGTCTCAGTCAAAGCCACACATCTGCGCTCACACCAAAGAGCAAAGGCATACTGAGAGCGAAACGCAATCGCTGCAGGTTGCCATGGCAGTGTGCATGGGTGATTTTATCACCCTTATCAGCTGCAACAGCATTTAGGTCCATTATCAGAGAATACTGGAGTATTTTTTCACGGGTGCAACAGGCGGGAGAAGCAGAAAATCAGTGTCAGCAAGAAGCCAGCAGCTGGCACACAAAGCAAGAGCCCCTGCTCCAAGTGAGCTGCCTGCCGTGGGCCACTCGCCGAGCCCTGGGGTCTCCTGGGAGCTCACAGGTGACATGGGGCTCCCTGGCAGCCCCCCAGCCCAGGAGGGGAGCTCTCCCCTGCACACAGGAACACGCAGCCTTCCAGGGAGCATGGCAACGGCGTCTGCCCATGCTCCCCATGGAGCTGATGGACGTAGGTCAATCCTTCT